>NC_142426.1:4106351-4318851 GCF_059516105.1 Syngnathus floridae | reverse complement strand
CTTCATTCTGTTGCTCTATTTGGGAACTCAGGCAGCAATATCTTCAGCAGATATCATATAACTGCGGCAGGTGAATATCTTGCCAGTGCAACGTGCGAGTGTAAATCATGAACCTCGCGGCAATAAATCATCCTATTGACGGGCCTACTGTTTTCTGCGTGTACTCGCTGTTTTTGTTATTGATTTGCAGTAGTACACACACACACACACACTTGTGCACACAAAGTGATAGAGGTGTTCAAGTGCAGTTATTTTGTATTATAAGAGCTTAACTGTAGTTCGGTGGCCCAGTGGTACTTTTTTTTTTTTATCTGCAGTATGATTCCAAGTACTTGACACACATAAAAGGAGGAATGTTGACTTTGAATGGTTTGTATTCAAATCGTTGGCCAACCTGTGAAATGAAAGGATCAATTAAATATGTTGTTACCAGCCTCAATGTGCCCGTTAGCGTCATAGCTACATAATAACTGTTTCTCAGGCCATGTTGCTCGAAGACTTGCTCTTTTCAAGCAGCAAACCCAAAATGTGCAAAGAGTTCCAGAATTAGCACCGATTCGGATCCGCACATTCAGCGGCTTGGTGTCAAAGTGCTGTTGCCTCCAAGAATGGAAACGCTGGGTTGCCTTAGAACTGGCTACCGATCGTCTAATTTCAACATTCTTGCGCTCCCTCGGTTGCCATAGTAACAAAAGCTCGTGGACTTCAGAAGCGGGTGAAGCGGGTTCATTTGATGGAAGACGCATGTAAAAAAACAAGTGAGACTGTGGATTTCAAATTGTCTTCATTTTTTTTTTTTATTATTTGCCGGTTCCTCTTGCATAAAAGCTAATGCTACTTCAGTCGATTAGCGGAGTTGGCTCAATACAGCTCCCACTTGTTTGTCAGTGCACTATTCAAGGACTTGGAGAATTTTGTGCCGTACACACTAATAGCAGCACTTTAAAAATCTATGATGTGACCAATGGCGGCCAGTGAGTCAGGTGCTCAGCTCTCCTTGACATGCCAACTACGAGTTCAGTTAGAAGTTCATGTTGGATGATGTCATTGTGATGTAACGTGTGATGTCGTTCACCAGGACCTGGTGGGCAGCGCGCCGCCGCAGAGGAACTGGAAAGGAATAGCCATCGCCCTGCTGGTCATCCTGGTCATCTGCTCCCTGATTGTCACCTCGGTCATCCTGCTGACGCCTCGTATGTAGCCGCCGCATGCACACACACACGCTCGCAAAGTTCTGCCGCATTCTTTTTCAATGTGACTGCTCAGTGTCAAGGCCTTACGTGATGATGAGCTGAGTCCCCCTGAAAGAGAAGTTGAACGGAGATGACGGCCTTTTGTCAAAGCACCGCAGCTTTTATCTTAAAGAAAAAAAAGAACTTTTGTAGCGAGAGCTGGCTGGGTCGCTCTGCTTGCTCGCTCAGCTCCTGCCAGCGGCTGATGACACACCGGCGTTTCGAGACCTGACAAAGAGCTTATCTTTCTCAGCTACTTTTGCAACTCTGGGGCACTCAAAGGCGCCGTTCATTCCGGCTTTGTCTTTGGGTTTATTTTATCTTTGTGATCTTTTGGTCTGATTGTCGCTCAGGAACTACATTGCAGCGGTGCTCACTTTCTTGTCTTCGCTCCAAATTGCTCTCTGATAGCACATTTTATATTATGAGCGCATAAACAAAATACTAAAAATGAATCGATTCATAAGAAATCCCATGATTATCTAAAGAGTCATAGTATTGGAGACGTCATCTTGTCTGCGGCACCCTGTCCTCCCAGATTCAAACAAAAATCATCTTCAAACAAAACTTTTTTTTTCTTTCTCACTCATGTCGTTTGAAATGTGAATCCAATTTCACAGGCGCAACGTGAAGCTTCTCCTTCCCCAGCCAGCGGCACAGTGACGCTATCTTCCCTTTACAATACATTTCTCTCCTTTTCTTTTTGACATGCGCTTGACAGGTGAAGATGAGAGCCTGGCCCTGAAGAAGAAGGTCACCCTGGATGACGTGTTTGGTCCCGACCTCCGTATCCACCGACCTGACGCCGTGTGGCTCAGCGGTGAGTTGAAACAGATATTTTGCTTTGTCGGGCCAGCTTCGAGCTTCCAAAAACACGACAAGTACATAAAATAAAAACATACCACCTTAAATAACATTATGTGTTAAGTGAAGGCTAGAAACACCATGTAATTTTTTTTTTTTGTGTGTGTAAAATATTGCCATATCGTCTGATTAAAACAATTTAACTTCAAAAATGTACTTCCAATTAAGTATTGGCGCCATCTGTTGAATGTAACTTGTAATTTATCTTAGTATTCACTAACATAATTAAGTTACTTTAAAAGTCAAGTCATCCGGAAAGTAACAATGTTACTTTTCCGAGGCATCTGTGGCAACGGCGCGTATAAATGCGTGACAAGCATCGTTCATCCAGCAAGCTGATGAAAACATTCTCAGTGTCTGACGAAATCATGGCGACATCGCATCTCGTGTTCCCATTTGGGCCCCATGACCTTCCCGTAAGCGGCGTATGCGCGGTCCTCATCAATATTTCCGGGGGCACGTCACCTACCCAACCCCCGCCGGGTCGCTTCTTGCCTCACTCGCCTTTGGACTCACCTCCGACTCGCCCGCCGCCACCTCCCGAGATGCAAACGCATTTTACCGGCACCGTCGAAACGAGCCGGCTGGTGACCACTTCTTGCGTTATGTGCGAGTGAGATACTGCGCTATCGCTAGGCAACATCTGGGACTTAATCTCTCTTAATCCTATGCAAATCTTCTTTAAGTACAAACAGAATGGAAGTTTGGCAAGTGGAACAATCGGCGGTACCCTGCCTGACCCTCCATCCGGATGCCTGTGTGGAAAGGATTTACTTTATTACTTTAAAAGTGCTAAATCGTACATTTAATCCCGCAAATGTGAGCAATTTTAGACCGTGAAATACATCAGTTTGCTAACGCGGTAGAATCTTTGCTTCATTTGGAATATATATGATATGAAAATGGATGTCATTATTATATTTTGAACTTCAACAAAGTCCGTCTGTTCGTTAAACATGTGTTTAGTTTTGTGTTAGTATTTAAACATGATTCATAACAAATTTCCATTTTTTTTTCTTTAAATCAGGGGCGGAGCTAGAGGGGGCCATGGGGGCATTAAGAAAAATGCTCAGATAATAACAATACGATTATTATTATTCTTTTGACCTCATCCATGAATAAACTGGCCTGTTTAGTGAATGAGTTCATGTGTTGACTTCCTCGGCGCAGGTAATGAGCTGCTGTATCGTACAAGGGAAGGTGATGTTGTCAAGCTCAACGTGGACACGGAGGAGAAACGTGTTGTCGTGCCAAACCAAATGTTTGTGAGTGCACCTTAATCAACTCACTGTAGAGTTGTCACTTGCCATGTTAGTCATTTTCTCTCTCTCTCTCTCTCGCGCTCTCTTGCTCGCTCTCTCTCTCTCGCTCTCATCCAGGAAAGATCGAAGGCTGCCAGGTACCAAGTGTCACCTGACCTGCAACAAGTGCTATTTGCCTTTGACTTAAAACTAGTGAGGACATTCACATTTTTATTACCACTGCAGTTTTTTTTGTTGTTTTGTTTTTTAAACCTGATGTTTCTCAGCCTTGAATTGTCATCTTATTTATTTTGGCAGATCTATCAACATTCCTATGTGGCCAAGTACATTATATACAGCCTTACAACACAGTAAGTTTTTTTCTCCAAATTGTAATCATTCACCTTGGCCTCTCAGGTTCAGTGCAGGAACAGTGACAGCTGTAAAGAAAAACATCCAGTGCACATGATTGTGATGTTGTTTGTCTTGCGCAGGGAAACATGGCCCTTGAACCCTCCCGAAGTGCACGACGCTGTGCTGCAATTTGCTGGATGGGGACCTAAAGGCCAGCAGCTCGTAAGGCCTTACACAACAAAAACAAACCAAAATGGGAATGTGAATTGTACTCTGAAGAGAACAACAATATAGCAGGCGAATTTGAAAATGCATTTCACCATCTGGACTGAGGGGGGCGCGCTGAAGATGCTGAGCAACAGCAGCGCAGATGGCACCTCAAGGCAGAACCAATCATTTGGATTGTCGCCTCGGGAACCAAAACACTGACATGTGTGTGCGTGTGTGTGTATCATGAAACATTTGGGCACAGATTTTTTTTAGCTGCATCCAAGTAGATAAATTGAACTAGTGTGCCCAGTTAATTTTGTGTTTGTATGCGTTTGGCATTTACAGGCACTCATTGATATGCCGGGTCAGCAGGAGCAGGATCATTACCATTTTGTTTTGTTTTCTTCACGTGGCTCTTTATCTTAAGAGTTGAACAATTTATTATATTGTTAAAATCGATAGTTGCGACGTAAGTTTTTTAAAAAAGTTTTACCTTTCTCTTTTTTTTTTTCTTTTATGGATTCATCTAAAGGCTGCAATGGAACATTACCAGATGATTCCATTTAAGGTGCCAGGAAAAACAAAACGTCGAGCGCTTGTCTTTTGTCACAGTCTGACGTGGTCACCCTCATTTTCATCCCAGCTTCTTTCGCTGCAAAGATTTTTCGCCTGAAATCCGTCAGCAATGGAGGCATTGATCACGCCGCGTCAGCGTCCAAATGTGTGACTGTGTGACAAGCAGATCAGATCTACACAGAGATGAAGATGCCCCCATTAAAGTGCAACCAATTACTCCGCTGTGACGGAGCAATCAGCGAGAGGCACACAGATCTGAATGTCAGGTTGTTTGTACAAAAAAAGAGACTGTGATGAGAAAGATCAAAATGAAAGTATTATTTGACAAAGTAGCATGTCAAAACTTCATCCAGGATTATGGCTGACCTTTTCTTTATTTCTTTTCCCAAATTGAAATCCCTTTTCGTATTCTTTAGTTTAGAAGAGTTTATCCCCTCAGGTTCAATTTTAGTGGTCGATGAAATTGTTGGCCTGCAAGACAGTGCTAATGAAAACTGAAAGCAGAATTCTTGCAGACAGGTGTCAGATGATATTGAGCATCTCCTTGTATTTGGCTGCAGATCTTCATATTTGAGAACAACATCTACTACAGAGCAACAGTAGAGAGTCGCACCATCCGGCTGGTTTCCAGCGGAAAGGAGGGCGTGGTCTTCAACGGCCTGGCTGACTGGCTCTATGAAGGTAGGCCGACGGCACTCGTCAAACTCAATGCAACAATTGTAAAAGGAACATTTTTACACTTTGTACTCTATATTGGCAGATGTTAAATATTCCGTCAATTTTGCTTCAGAAGAAAAAAAAAGAAGAATGTTGAGTGGATTTGTAAAGTGTTTCAGAAAAGCGCTTGTAAAATTCAAGCATCGATTCTAGCCACTTAAAGCAATCTCCACGTTTTGACACCGCTATTGTCACACTAAGCACTGTATTTAGGCTCTTTGAATTCATTCAGGAAAATACGACGTTTGCTATCCATTATGCATCAGTCATATTGATCTTGTTCATCTAAATATAGATCATGTATTTCAAAATGTGTTCATTTTATTGATTGAATTTGTTTGTTCAGCGTGGGTTTTGCTAATGGAAATGTGTGAGGGGTTACCCCCCCCACCCCCCCGCTGCTGTCATTTATGATAAAACGTCGAGGCTCGTCAATGGCGACTTATTTTCTCCGTAACGCCGTTATTATTTCCCAGGGGGCTTTTAATAACAATCTGTGAATGTTATGAATGTGTAATGCAATTACAAAAAGCCATTTATGGAGGGAGAATCTGTAATTCTACTGAACTGCTGAGGGGGGTCGGATTTAATCGTGTCCTTATTAATAGGATTATTTCTTTTTGGTGGCGCCCAGAAAGCGAAATGAGAGACGTAATCCATTTTCATTAGCGTGCAAAGATTTGTTTTGTAACGTTCTTCCCGCTGCCTCGTAAGGATTTATCACCCCGACACAAATCATGTCGCTTATTCCTGCGCGGAGAGCGCAAGAGCGAGAGTGAAGGTTAGGTTGTATTGTCCCTCTGTGCAGCTCTCAGCCTTGAGCTACACAAATGAATTGTGATATATTTGCACTTTATTTTCCGAAGGCAACTTTTCGGCATCAACGCGCCCGGGCTGTGCCAGCCGCTCTCAGCATCCAAGTAGCTGTGAATAATCAATCAATAATGGCTCCTCCCGGAGTCATCATAAACTGAGGCAGTGTAACTAACTCAACTGTCTTCAAACACCACACAGTATCAAATCGTTCAGCCAATACGAGTTTAGGTTATGCGATACACACAAAACCTTCATAAATATAGACGCACAATCAATCCTGATGATGTTTTATCCCTCACAAAAAGATGACGACCTAATAGCAACAGGCTGCTTTCTATAAAGCTATAGTGCCCCCTGCTGGATTACATTACTCTAACAATATGTTGTATTCTAACAATATGTTGTACTGAGGCACGACTGAATCATTTTTCTTTTATATCTCATCGTGACTATTTTAAAATGTTTTATAATTGTATTTTTTTTTCCTTGGGGCCCAGAGGAGATCCTGCAGAGCTACAAGGCCCACTGGTGGTCTCCCGACGGCCTGCGTCTGGCCTACATGACAATCAACGACACGCTGGTGCCAAAGATGGAAGTCCCCTTCTTCACGGGGACGCCGTACCCCAACACTTTGGAATACCACTACCCGAAGGTAAGTCGTGACACGACGCTGTTGCACGGCTTTTGGTGTCGCACCTGAAACCCAAACGGACATATCTGCTTTCCTTTGGGCCGCCTCCGCAGGCTGGGGAGGAAAACCCTGTGGTGCACCTGTCAGTGGTGAGCCTCAACGGTCCTCTGCACACCGTGGTCATGAAGAAACCCGATGACCCCCGAATCGGGTGAGAGCACATCTCAAGGTGTCATTGATATGCTTCGGTGGCTAAGCCTGACAGCGGCTACTCCTGACGGTCCCTGCATGGACTTTTGTCCTTTTTTTTTCCAGGAGGGAGTATTACATCACCATGGTGAAATGGGCCACCAGCACCAAACTGGCTGTCAACTGGCTGAACAGAGCCCAGAACAATTCCATATTGACACTGTGTGAGGCGACCACAGGGGTCTGCGTCAAGGTGCGCTATTCTACTCAGTGTCATCGTTGTTTGAAGTATAAGCAAAACAATTGATTCAACTACATTTTGCAGATTTTTTTTAAATAATTGCCTTCAAAAATACAATCAGAAAATAAATGCTTAGTGTTCATACCAACAAATGATGTGAAAATATTTAGGTGCTATTTAGAATGGTATCAACTTCAACTTAAAAGGCTTTAATTTCAAAGGACTGAAAAATACTGCCGTCATGTGGCCAAATGTTGTTATTGCATGATTGCATGAACGCACCTGATAGCCTTAAATACTTTTTTTCTTTGTGTCAGTTTGTAATGAAGATGATTATACCATATATATAAAAAAATAGTTTATATAGAATTTTTACACAAGGACATGTGAGATCAGCAAAGGCTTAAATAACGCATTGTGACTTTTTAGAAACATGAAGATGAGAGCACAAGCTGGTTGCACAGACAGGTAGGTGTGAAACATCACCCGTGTGTTTTTGTTCACTAGCATGCAAACACACCCCATTTTCTTCCCGTCCGCAGAATGAAGCGCCGCTTTTTTCACATGACGGACACAAGTTCTTTTTCACACGAGCCATCCCTCAGGGTGGGAGAGGGAAGTTCTTCCATATTTCAATGTCCACCTCCATGGTATGCTATCGCTCGCACAAGTGGATGTTTCTCGTCTGAGCTTGACTTGACTCATCTGCCTTAGCTCAACACCAGCTTGGACATACTTCAGTCGCTGACGTCGGGGGACTGGGATGTCACCAACATCCTGGCCTACAACCACCAGAGGAACCTCATGTCAGTTTGGCTCTTTTGCACACTTTTGCAAGCTCAGACAAACAACTCTTACCTCAGTGGCTTCTTTTCCCAGATACTTTCTGAGCACAGAGGACGACCCCAAACGGCGACACTTGTACAGGTAGACGCTTCTTCGGCACCTCGTCATCATGTGCGCGTCAAGTCACGTCAATGGCGTTTTACAGCACGGACACGATTCCGCCGTTCAACCGCTGCTGCCTGTCCTGCCAGTTTAAGTGCGGCTATGTGGACGTGGCGTTCAGTCACGACATGCACTACTTCCTACTCAGCTGTAAAGGTGAGTCACCTCCAAAGCAGCTCTGTCATTCCAAAACAGCGCCTTCTTTATTTATTTTTTAAAAAAATCTGAACTTCTTCGCAGGGCCTGACATTCCGAGCGTGGCCGTCTACAGAACAGAAGACAAACAGAGTAAAGTGTCCTCCCGGAGATGTTTTTCTGTCTCGACTATCTTGCGCATTTTGACCTTTTTTTGTGTGTGTGCAGAGCTGTTGGACGTAGAGACAAACGAGCGAGTCAACACCACGTACAACAACATGCAGATGCCCAAAGTGGAGTATGACACCATCACCATAGACGACTACAGTAGGCCTTTACGTGCATTGCACAAAGACTGCGAGCTTCAAAGAGAAAAATTAAAAATTTGTTTTCTGTGTGCCGCAGCTCTCACCATGCAGATTCTCAAGCCAGCTGGATTTGTGGACACAGCCCATTACCCCTTGCTGCTGCTGGTGTAAGTACGACCAGACGCAAATGTCTCCATATGGTCACGTGATCCTCCTTTTCTTCGACTGACAAAATGTATACGCCTGACTGAACATTAAACTCGACATCGTCGCCTCGTAAACCAAGCGACGGGACGCCAGGCGGCCAGATGGTCACCGAGCAGTTCCAGGTGGACTGGGCCACCATCCTGGTGAGCAGCTTCGGCACAGTCGTCATCCGCTTCGACGGCCACGGCAGCGGCTTCCAGGGTACCAACCTCCTCCACAAAGTACACAGGAGGTTGGGCAAGCTGGAGGAACGAGACCAGCTGGAGGCACTCAGGTTCATCTCGAAAGAGCCTTACATTGACAAGACTCGAATGGGAGTGTATGGAAAGGTAACGCCGGATGATATTCTGCGGGTTGTTCTCGCTCGAAAAAAAATCCAACGTATCCATCTGTCGTCGTTGTGTAGGCGTACGGAGGATATTTGTCCACACTGCTGCTCAGCTCAGATGAGTTCACTCAGCTTAAATGTGGAACTGCGGTCTCGCCCATCACGGATTTCGAGCTTTACGGTAAAACTTTTTATTCTGGCTGCCATTTATGTGCCATTTGAATATTTTCCTCTTCCCCCCCCAACCAGTGTCGGCATTCTCCGAACGATACCTGGGCTCAAAGACCGATTCCAGAGTCTACGCGGTATGTCTCATCATTTTCAAATAATTTAAAAAAGACTTTGTTTGTGACTGTGAGCATTTCTTTTTGTGTGCCAGATGTCAAATTTAGCTCACAGAGCAGGTCAGCTGGTGCAGAAGCAGTACTTGATCATCCACCCCACAGCAGACGGTATCTAATGACTCTTTTCGGAAAAGGCTGTAAGATTTCTTTTTTACTCGTTATTCTTTCTGTCTATAGAAAAGGTTCACTTTCAGCACACGGCCAAGTTTATCAACCATTTAATCAGCAAGAAGGCCAATTACACTCTTCAGGTGAGATGTGGGGGGGTGTACTATTTTTTTTTTTTACACAAAGCAGACAGCCCATTAGGCACACCAGCACAGTGGACCCTCCCCTAATGCATCAGTTTCTGTGAATTTTTACAATTTGTACTGATGAAATTGTTCCCCTGTTCAGATCTACCCGGACGAGGGCCACTTCCTGCACAGCGAAGACACCCAAAAGCACCTGAGCCGCTCTCTGGTCAACTTCTTTGGGGAATGTTTCCGGCTACCCGAAGTGGTTAAGGACGAGCAGCAGGACGTGGACGAGGACGATAGCTAAGCCCGAGCGACAAGCCACCCCCGCCTCTGCCTCCCCCAGCCAGTGAACACAGCACAATATGCAACGCAGAACAAAAGAAAGCCGCCCAAGTCTGAAGTGCCCAACCTGCACGTTGCGACGAGGCTGCCCGCTGCCCATCGGAGGAAAGTCGACAAATCTCCCTGCACCTTTAGAACCATTGGGACATGTCGTTGTCCTCAGGAGGACAAATCCTTGGAAATGCTACAAACCTGTGGGAACATTGACAACCTGCAGGCAAGAAAATATAACCATCGGGAAACCTATGAGGTGCACTCTATAACCTCCAATCATATTTTCAGGCAAATTCTAATGCTCAATTTTGATCGTTTACGCAGCGCATTTGTGCTTGTGTCATTGATATTTTACTCAGGGTGACTTAAGGTTGCCCTCACGGGTCTGGTTTTAAACAAATGAATGATAATGTTGAGAAATTAATCGAATTTTTATTGTGATTTCAATTTTGGCTTCTCACGATTGGATAGCAAAAACCAGCATTAGATGTCACAGGAGTTCGACATTCTTCCTAATCCGTAAACATTAACAATAAAAATTAAACATCATCCGATTTTTTTTTTTTTTCTCAAGAGCTCGACGACAAAGTTGAGCATTATTTTCTTTGTGAGGGCACAATTTTGGATAGCACTTTGGTTTTGGACGCCAGGAGACAACCTAATCTGATCTTGTTATTGGTGAGTTTGATAATCAAAGAGAACTAACATGGCGCCTCCAAGAAACCAGCACTCTTCAGCACAAAATATCGCCCCCTATTGACCCGGAGACTGAACAGCCGGTTTCTGGTGATTTTGCCAATGAATTAACTGGTTGTTGTGCTCACAAGTACAGTACTCTGTTTGGTGTTTTCCACCCTATTAGTGGTGTGTGTCTTTTGTACAAAGGAGTATTATGGAGAAACTTAAGGGAGAAAAGTTATTTTTTCTTAATTCTTTATGAATTGATCATTTAAATCTCAAAAATATATATTTCATCTCAAAGTGTTTTCCCTCATTTAAATACTTTAAACTTAAAAACCTTTTCAAATTCCAAAAATATAACAATCTTCACAATAAAATAACTTTTTATCCACAAGAAATACCATTTTATTGTAAGATCAGAACTAAATCTCTGAAGTATTTTACTTTTTTTACTTACATAAACATACTGTGATTTGCTGGCAACCCGTAATGAATTGTTTTCATTTTTAAGGTGGCCATAATTCTCCTTTGTACTTTTGTGACAAATCAATGGCACAATGTTGTAGTCCATCAAATGTGTACAAATATTTAAGAGTGCAATTTTTTTTTTTTTTTTTGGGGGGGGGGATCTTCTTTTTAGTCACCGTGCCTTAAAAGTGGGCCGACGGTCAATGTTAGTAGCCCACTTGACAAATGGAAGTGAGGGGAATATGTTTTTGTGTGTGTTTGTGAGCAAGAAAACCCCATTTTACAGAAATATCAGTCACACTTGACACCTGAAATGCGTGGAAGATGTTATAATGGCTTGTAAATGGAAATTTACAATAAGCTTTTCTGGAACGTCCTCCATTTTGATGTCTCATTATGTTGTGAATTTTGTGCTAAATGGCTAAAACTTTCTCTCTCTACCAGTCAAATTACTTAGCGTCAGTGGTTTGTAGTCAGCTAATGTACAAAGTGTATAAAATAAGACATTAAGCCTTTATGTACTATGTGCAACTTAATGTACATAAAGCATTTTGAACCGTTCCTTTTTGGCAGTTTGATTCAGCCCCCCCTCCTCGCCTTTATTTTCTTTGCATCCCCGTGTTGGCTCGTGGGTGAACGATTTGTTCAAAAGAATGGATTTTTTTTCCAGTGAACGAGAGTGAACGAATCACTTCCTAAAGTGATTCGTTCTTTTTTCAGTTCATATGACTTCAACCAGCAAGTGTCGGTCATGCGCATTGAAGCTGGTGTCACCTCGCCGTAAAACAAATCGAAGAAGAAAATGACGCAACTTCCTGTTCATGAACGAGTTGTGAATTGCATTTCACGTTCGCCGACTGAACGGGTCTGTGAGTGAACGAGTCAGTGAGCGAGTGATTTGAATCCTGCGCACGACGACGGTTGTCTGGTTGTCACCACGATGGCGAGCCATCCCGGCGACGGCGACTACGAGAGCTTGCCCCCTCACGTGTCGGTGACGACGCACATGGTCGCGGGCGCAGAGGCTGGCGTGTTGGAGCACACGCTCATGCCGATTCACGGGAAAGACCTGCCATCAAGCGCCAGGCTGAAGCAGGTGGAGATGCGCCGTGCCTACTGGGCGACGCCCTGCGCTGCACCCTGCAGGTACACCACCTATATACATGGCCGACATGGAGGAATTTGTGGCCGACTACCCCGATTAGCACAAAGGCTAGTGGCCTCGCGCACGCCTCGTTACCGAGGACGATCGCCACTACAACGTGCCCGTCGCCAGCCAGAAGTGGACCGAGAGGACGATGAGGAAACGAAGGACGAGCAAGCGGCGGCCTGCTGAGTTCGTCTCCCATGCAAACCTAAAACCGTATTAGAGCCAGTAGAAAGTGTTTGGAAGGGACATCGATGCAACCTTGCTAGGTGATGCTGCTCCTATCGGTCACTATTTTAATCCTATTCATATTTGACAGCAATTCATGATTCCGGTTTGGACGCTGGTCCAAAAATAAATAAATGAATAAAGGGTTAATTGCGCAATAAAAGCACATTTAGGTATATTTTCACACCGGGGATTGAACCAAGTTCTTACCGAGCAGGAACCCGTGTCATAAAGCTGTCGGCTATTTCAACCTGGCAGCTCACGGTCGTCTGCACTGTTTTATACCAGGGATGTGCATTCCAGTTAAACTTTTGAATCGGTTCACTCAAAATACTCACTGAAACACCACTCATTTTATGCACGTTTTATCCAAGCTAACGGCCAACTGTTGCATGAAGGGATGTGCCGTTATGCAACAACGGGGAGATTATGCTTCTCTTTGGTTAATCGTTATTTTATAACACTTAAAATAACGTGTATGCATATATACACCTAAATATTGTTATCCAATATATATCTACTGCAATTTCACATTAGATTGCTGGTTTGAAATTTACTTGTGTTGTTATTTTAATAAACATTAAAACCTGTTAAAACTTGTCTGGTGTTTTATTCCTTGTTTTTATTTTGGGGGAAAACAAAAATCTGGCCATTTGTAGCCATGACGGGAAAAACTTGTTTGGACCCGTTTGAAAATCATTTATTTGATATGACTCAAGAATTGTTTCTGTGCAACGGTATGGTGTTTCTTAACAACTGAATTGAAAAGGAGTCCACGGGAGCACTGCAACGGCCACAGAACTTTTGCAATAACAATTCATTTTAGGATGAACTATCGATACAAATATTTTCATTTGATTGAAGGCAATGGCGTTAACCACTCGACCAGAGCCTGCTCGGAAACAAAAGGAGATTTGGTCATATTGATAGGGTATCCATCCAAACATGTTCGGTGTTCAAAGTTTGAACGGATAGTCCGAAGCAACCCTTTCCACAGTAGTCACCATGACAGGCGACCACCTCGTGGCGTCAGTGTGCCGAGCGCCGTTGGACGATCAGGAGAAGAAGATTTGAATTGACGGATGTGACGTCAGGGCTTTAGGTAAATTGAAGACAGGTGTGCTCAAGGGGAGTTATCATATGCAGGTGCCACCCAGCGCGTGGCGGCGGACGGTTTCTCAAGTAAGCTAGCACGCTAGCAAATGTTTGTCGTCTCCTGCCGTTTTTCACGACGGACGCCGTGTTTGTTGCACGATTTTCACGCTCAAGGGGAGTTCTGAAATGCAGGTGCCACCGAGCGCGTGGCATTTTCTCCGGTAAGGGAGCAAATGTTTGTCGTTTCTTGCCGTCTCTCGCGACGGACGCCATGTTTGTTTGTGGGAGGATTTTCCTACGGCGACTGTAGGCGTCGAAGTTAACTGGAGACCGCAAGGAGAGTTTTCAAATAGGCCCCAAAATGTGTGGTTTGTTGCCTTTTCTCACAAGCCTTTTTTTTTTGTTTGTCGCAGGATTGTTGTGCTCTCGTGACGTCACGTCCACCAAAACGGTGGGCCTGGAGTTAAATTGTAGGCCGCAGGCAATTTACCCCGTGAGCAAATGTTTGCAGTTTCTTACGATGCCATTTATTATTTCTTGCAGGATTTTTGCTGTCTAGGGAGTGCTTGAGGTTTAGGCACGGCACGCCACAATCGACTTTGCGTCGCGTCGCTGCACGTTTTGGTGGTATTTTAAATGTCTTTCGCGGTTTTTTTTTTTTTTTTTTTTTTAATGCTGGCCAGCATTTTTTCCTTTGTTTGTAGAAGGTTCCTAAATGACGCCGCCGATAAGTGCGTGTTTGTCTGACTATAGGAAATGTTACTTTGACTCTAGTTAACAAAACACTTAATTATTTTAGATCATGCGTGTGCCATTTCCGTGTTATCCAAACTGATAAATGTAACGAATTTCATGTCCAAATCAGACCAAATCCATTCAAAGATGGCGCCCGCCCGCTCACGTTCCGTTACGCAACAAACATTTTCTCCCGTTTTGGACGCCGCCAACCAGGATCATCTGTCCAATGTGAGGTGAGTTGATTAATGATGAAATTAAAATATGAATTATAATCCTGAATAATTATCATGATTTACTACAATATAATGATTATATATTTTTTCAACTGCAAAACTCTACTTAGTATGTATAAAATTAAAATATCTATTTTTGTTGCAATAATTTCTGTTTGTCTTTTGTAGCACGAGAAAAGGCTGCCCAGCCAGCATCCTTCTATACAAAGCAAGCAGGAGGCTCTTGAGGAGCTATTTCAGTGATGCTGAGGACACTGAGGAAGAGTAGTCCTAAATCAGGTGAAAACCTGGTTTTGTCACGTTTCAGCTTCCCAACACACAATGGTTGTCGAGTTTTAGCTTCCCAGCACACAATGGCTGTCTGTGTGTTATTGTAGGCTGCAAGAGGAGCCGAATGGAAAAAGTATAATTCCATATGAAAAGGCGCAATGGCCTAGCCAAAGGCGCAATGGCCTAGCCAAAGGCGCAATGGCCTAGCCAAAGGAGCCATGGCCTATCCAAAGGAGCCATGGCCTATCCAAAGGAGCCATGGCCTATCCAAAGGAGCCATGGCCTATCCAAAGGAGCCATGGCCTATCCAAAGGAGCCATGGCCTATCCAAAGGAGCCATGGCCTATCCAAAGGAGCCATGACCTGTCCATAGGAGCAATGCCATATCCAAAGGAGCAATGCTATATCAAGTCAAGAATCAAGCAGCACGCTGCAAAAGTCGACGTGTGCGGATCATGTGCCCAGGAGGGGGCAGTGTGGTTGCCTTTGGTTATGGGTGCACGACGGAAAGGTTGCAGGTGTGGCCAGTGTTTGGGGCTCTGATGGTTGGTCTTGCTTAAGAGGTGTGCTGTGGTTGTGGCTTGTCTGGATCCAGCCTTGTCTTGTGCTTGGTTGCCATTGACGGCTCACTTGGGGGAGGACGTGGTTACGTGGATGGAGACAAAACTAAACTTTGATGTGGATCCGAATGTTCAATTTTGCCATATAACGTGTACCATTTTGTGTCTTTTTCTAACCTGCCATTGTTGTATTTGCTGCATTCTTTGTTCTCTTCCTCGGTGTAGGGCGGCGTTGGAGCGAGCCGATTCAGAATGTCCAATTTTGCAATTTGACTTGTACCATTTTGTCTTTTTCTAACCTGCCACTGTTGCACTTCATCTAACCCTAACCTACCACCACTGTGGTACTTGCGTTCTTTGTTCTCCCCTCGGTGTAGGGCAGCATTGGAGCGAGACTGTAACATTTTGTGTCTTTTTCGAACCTACCACTGTCGTGCTTGATCTAAGCTGTGTGTCCTTTGTCCTCGAGGTGTAGGGGGCGGTGTTTTAGTTTAGTTTAGTTTATTGTTTAGCACAAATAACAGTGCAAGGAGGGAGACGAAGCCTAGGGCTTGTAAGAAGCTCCACTCCTGTTATAAATACAAAGTGCAGAAACAAACAAAGTGCTGTGCAGTCAAATGTCATTCAAGTGTTTAAGAAAACAAAACAAAACAAAAAATAGATATATATGTAAATAAACAAAAGCATAACAAGCTAAATATTATTTTTTTCATATTTATATATGCATACATACGAGTGTGTATGTATACATACATAAACAAATACACGATACAAAAATAAGATACAAGCGAAACAAAATAGACACTTATCGATGTAGAAGCAATCAAAGAGACACCAGATAGGAATAGCAAGAATAGAAAAGGAATAGAAGAACTGTAAACAGAAAATAACAAAACAAAACAAGGATGAATCTGAGTCAAAATTGTGGATTAAGTTGATCATAGTATGGATCAGCTGAGTGCGGTGGAGTAATTATGGACTGGTAGGATCATGAGTGGAGAAGGTAGTGTTTCAGGTGCTTTGTAAAAGCAGCCTGTGCAGATATGGATCGGATATGAATTGGTAGCTTATTCCAGAGTGAGGGCCCTCTAAAGTGGATATTATATTGATGGCATGATGTTCGACAGAAAGGTGGGTGAAGATTGTCCCTCTGACTTGTTGGATAAGAATGAAAGTCTGATGCAAATGTGAAGAAATTATGAAAAGTGGCTGGAAGACAGTGTTTCCTATATATGTATTTTTGGATGAGTAGACAAGTTTGATGAATGTTTACTTTTTTCAATTGGCAGGAATGAATAATTTCTAAACAGTGGTGCCGATGGTTCATATCTATTTGAAAAAGAGATTATTCTTGGGAACTTCTTTTGTAAAATGAGTAATTTGTTGAGGTATGTTGATTATCTGGCTGCCCAGATTATGTTGCAGTAATTGAGTAAAGGAAACAGGAAACTATAATACAGAGTGAGATGAGCAGAAGGATGGACCAAGGGACAAACTTTTCGTAAAATACCTAGCATTTTCATAGTGTATATACTTCAAATGATGTAACCTTGAATTGTGGCACGTAGAATCACTACTCTTAAACGAGTGTGATCAGTGTATTGAGTTAAATTTAAGGTTCAATGATATTGCAGCCGGCCACATTTATGCCGTGAGTCGCGGTGTTTTACGCTTTGTGACGTTGCCGTGACGTGTATGTATGTGTGTATGTATGTGTGTATGTATGTGTGTGTGTGTATATACATAATCGTACATTACGTCATTGGTTTAATGAAACTGACTACTGAATGTACAAAAATAGGCATAATGCTTCTTTACGTGTAAATGCGGCGCATTTCGTCAAGAGCTATCAATTAGCAACGGAGCTACATGCTACACGGAGCCAGTTATATACGCAACAGTCACCAAAATGAACATAATGCCTTATTTACTCACCCCCTGCTCGGTTTAGTAAAACTGACTATTGAATGTACAAAAATACGCATAATGCTTTTTTACGTGTAAATGCGGCGCATCCCGTAAAGAGCTATCAATTAGCAACGGAGCTACATGCTACACGGAGCCAGTTATATACGCAACAATCACCAAAATGAACACAATGCTTTATTTACTCACCCCCTACTCCTCCAAGAGTGAAATGATGTCCTCCGGCAATCCTCTGGCACGCAAAAAGTCACTCGTTGACGACATAATGTCCTCTCTGGTCAAATCCACACCACGCTGACTTTCCCTCCGCCACCCCACGCCATTAAGTCAGAATTCTGACTTTATTCTCAGAAGTCTGGCTTTTAAAGTCGGAATTCTGACTTTATTCTCAGAATTCTGACTTTAAAGTAGGAATTCTGACTTTAAAGTCAGAATTTTGAGAATAAAGTCAGAATTCTGAGAAAAAAGTTAGAATCCTGTCACCCCGCTTTTTTTTTTTTCCTTCACTGGCCCTAATCCTCTTCCATACATTCCCCATGGGTGGAGCCAACCTTTGTTACGGAAGCCGAGCGCACTCTTGCGGACACCTGCTGAATTACGTGCAGAAAAAAGACAACGCAAAACTGTTGCTGTATTTGAGGATTATTGCAACTGGCCAAACCCTAAAAAAATGACCATGTATAGGAAAGATTATAAAAATAAAGAAAGAAAGAAAAAGTATAGTCAGGGTTTTTTTTTTCATAAAAAAGATGTATAATATATAGAAAACAAAATGACCATGTCTAGTAAGAATTGTTTTTTTAGATTAACTGACCATGTATGTTAAGACTCTTTTTTTTTAAAAACAAACAAACATGACCATATACAGTTAAGGCTTTCTTTAAGAAACAAATCGACCACCGCTGAACACAATAAGGAAAATGCTCTATAGAACCAACACAGTCACATCATTGCCATTGACACAATTTATTTCCAGTGTTCCCGGAGTCTGTGCACTTGTCTCCCAGTCAGGAGGAAGGCAGCGTTTGTGCGGTCCGCATCAGGTTTTGCACTCCCTCGCACGCCGTACCAAAACTATCCACACGCATGGGCACAAGTCAGGAATGTACGGTCAGGGGCCTAAAAGTGGAGTTCCACTTGAGTTTTTCAATTGAATGGTACTCTTGATTTTGTCATTAAAGTGGGGAAGAGAAAACATTTAAAATTTGGCCACAAATTAAATCACACTCCAAAACAAGTGTGAATTGAAAGGAAGAGTTTGAACTTCAATATTCTGTTGTGTGTTTAAAATAATTGAGCCCTGTAATAAATACAGTTTTGAGTGTGAATGACATATTTGGGTACAGGCCTAAACAAAACATGAATAAGCTCAAGTAAGTGGAAGCAGTTTTGTTTTTGATTCCAAATTCATCACTGTTTGGTTGATAGTTTTGTCAATGGGACAAATTTGAATGGCTCCTCACCGCACATCCGTTACCGAATCATCCCGCAAAGACTGTACTGAATCCCACGATGGAAATGTCAAGTAAAGCAGCTAAAACGTGACATCTGTATGTACATTTAAGTTACTTATTTTACAGTAAATCTTCAGAATTCAAGTTGTTAAAAAGGACATTATAAAAACAAACCGTTGGAAACAAAGTAGAAAATGTGTTAAGACCAGAGTGGAATGCCTCAGGAATGGAAGCTCGGCATTGTTCTTAAAGAAAAGCTGGAGAACGACAGACAGTCAACAATTAAAAGAAAGAAAAGGGGGAAAAAAAAAAAGTCATACTAGTCACAGTTGTGTACTGTAAAACAAGACAATATGGCACCCAAAACATTTCATTGTCAGGCACTTCCTATTGTGATTTCGTTTTTTTTTCATGATTATCCATGTACTGCTCCCAACTATTTTGTTCACTGCTCTTCAGTGTATTATTTAACATGTGCATACTTCAAGTCTCGTGCGTACCTTTGGAAAAAGCCCGGTCGGCAGTCGTCGTGCGGGTCGTACCCAAAAGTCGTTTCAAGTACACGATGAGCAGATATGTACTGTACATTTTAACATCAACACAAGCGGCTAAAGCTTTTAGTCGGCGTTACAGCGAGCACATCTGGACATTCTTCATTTGGTTACTGGTTCACATATTCTGTAACTTGTCTTGGCACAAAAATAGCTCATCTGCAAAAACTACAAATCTATTCTTTCATAAAATCTAATCCTTAAATTCATCTGACTCCAGCGTTCATTTATGTGCCAGCTCCGTCCGTCCCCTCATCAGTCCTAATTAAAAAAATAGATGTAGGAACCGTATTTGTCCCATGCCTTCAACGTGAGTAAAGTCCACAGCTGTCGCCTCGCTTGCACATTCACATGATGATGACAACATGCTCACTCAGAAACATCACGCACACACGCAGACTTGAACGTTAAAAGTCCTCTTTCACTCCCACAGACTCACAAGTACTGATAGAAGCGCGAGTGGACCACCTGGGAACTGGCCAGTTTATGTGGATGCGCCGTGGCCGACAAACTCAGGCTCTTAGCCTGCGGCACGTCGCCGTTTAAAGCCTCGGCGGCCCCGTGTGACAGTTCCGAGGATGCCGCGAGGCCGTCGCGAGGCCTGCCGCCGAACGGTGCCCCATGCTGCTCGGCCAGATCCAGGCTGACCTCGGGATTGCTGGTGCGGTGGCGTTCACGTGCGATCCAGTCGCCGATGGAGAAGTCTTGGGAGCTGCATTTGGGTCTCAGGCGGTCCACGGCCGACAGTTCGGAGCGCGAACCCGAGCAATGAGGCCAGTCGCCCAGAACCGACAGCTCGGCAAAGTCCCGCTGGCCGCCCATGGTGTGCCTGCGACGGATGTTCTTCTTCTTACTGCGGCCCTCGACGTTGCGCTGGCTGCCCACGCCAAACATGTCGTCCACCGACATGCGCAGACGCACTTTCAGCCGGTCTGTGATCTTCAGTTTCCAGGCGGGCTCCGCTTTGTCCAGTTCGCCGCGGGACGACGAGCTGAGGCTGCCGGTGGAGCGACCTTTGGCTGAAAACTGCGACAGTCTGTTTGAATCTTTGTCGCCACGGGACCCGTCCAGCGACGATTCGCTGTCGGTCTTCTGCCGAGCGGCTTTCTTCCTGGATAGCGTGTCGCACTCGATGAGCCTGTGGGAGGCCAGCGGTCGTGGGGCCTCCCGCCGCTCCAGACGCTCGGCCGCTGCCACGGCGAAAACGGAAATGTCACTCTCGCTGTCTGTCTCCGCCGGCCTGCCCTCGCTGAAGAGCTCGCTGCGCTCGTCGTCGGCATCGTCGTCCCCGCCCCTGCTCTCTGCCACCGAACGCACTTCCGAACTCAGCGTGTTGAACTCGCCGCCAGTCGTGAAGGTCATGGACGACGTGGTGGAGTAGTCTGAGGTGATGGAGCACACGTCGGCTCCTGGCCCGCCGGCGCCCGTGTCCTGTCCCGGTGCCGCCGTCCTGTAGCGCCTGGCCCTCGGCACCGAGGCCCGGGAGCTGCTGCTGTTCATTGTTCCGAGGTCAGACACCGTGTCGTCGTAGTTGGAGGGCGGGTCTGACGGCACCGCGTGGCAGTTCAGGTTCGGGGAGTGGGACGGCGACGCATACGGGGAGCCGGTGCCACGTGAGGTGGGCTTGAGCTCGGGAGGCACCTCGGATTTGTCAAGCTGTTCTTCGGAGCTGTTCTTCAGCTGCTCCTTTTGGCGAGTGCCCTCCTCTTTGCCCCCCTCAGTGCGACTCTCTGGAGAGCAGGTGGGCTGCTGCTGACTCTTCCCCGGGTTCTCCTTCCTGGGGAACACGGCATCCAAGTCGTCATCCGAGCTACTGGGCTGCGCTTTGTCTTTGGGCTTCTTGCGCTTGCGGCTGGCGAAGAAGGAAGAGCGCAGCATCTCTTTGCTACACTGATCCTTCCCTGACCCCCAGAGGCTCTGCGGGACAGACGACAAACCACACGGTCACGACATGACTGAGCCAGGGCGGGAATTTGTGAGGAAGGAAACAAAAAGAGAACGTCACCTTTGATTTGGAGGAGTCACTACATGCTGAATCTGCATCAATGAGGAAAGAATCATTAGTCGTCTGCCACCTTGAGAAAGCAAGTCAATTCCATAAAGCGAAGGACGGGCAAAAAAAAAAAAAAAAAGAGCAGATTGATGGCTTGCTGATCTCATCATTGATAGACATGAGCTGTAAGAAGAGCAGCTGGATGGAAGCAAGATGACACACTCGACAAGGACAAGTAACCACACTAAGTAAGCGCTTGGTGGACACCAAGAAGAGGAGGCGGCAGAAAACAAAGCCTGAAATGACAGATGAAGGCAGAGAAACGAGAGAGAGAGAGTGAACGAGATTGGGGGGGGTGAACCCCCCCGGCCGGCTGTTCAAACAAAGACTGACACAAGCGGCTCATGCTCGGGTAACGATGGAGGCAGCGACGGCACATCACGAACACAAACGTCAGTCACGAAGCATCATGTGTTGCCCGCCACTGACCAGCTGAAGACGCCCCCCCCTCCCTGCCCCCTCCACAGCCATCAGTGTGTGCTTGTAACGCGAGTCAAGTTCCTGTACAGAGCTGCGGCCCTGAAATTGTTCTTGAGGTGGGATCGATGGGCTATTTACGATTCAGACCAAGACAAGTGTTGCGGTGGCGAGACTGCGTACAAATCTAAAGATGAGCAAAACACAAAAGACGATAAAAGAAAAGCACGACGGACGCATAGACAAAATGAAATCAAAATGCCCCCCCTGTTCACAACTGCAGTCAATTGAATTTAGTGTGTTCCAGCTCAGTTGAGTCCCGCCACGATGGCCCCGCCCCTCCCCAGACATCATGACAGATTAGGCCACATGACCGGAGAGAACCATACCATGCTACTTGTCCTCGCGATCAGCTTTAGAGACAACAAGAGACAGCAAAAGGGCTTTGAGAGAAGGTCCGGCAGCACTGGCGCGTACGCCCTGGATGCAGGCAGGGTATTGCGTTCAATGTGAGACGTGCACACCACAAGGAAAATGACAAACATGGACTTCTCTTTCATCTCTTTTCCTCCCCCAATTTAAAAGAGCCGCGGGTTTCTGCAGACTAGGCAGCTACACTGGGCACAACACTCGTCCTTCTTCCTACAGTCCCAGCTGTCCACCACTGACAAAACTGAGTCCATCAGCGACATCATCGAGTGATAGACGCCGCCCACTTGGCCTGTGTCAAGATGGGGTCATGTGTGAGTGCTGGACAAGGGATAAGGGAGAGAAACAACACACTGCACACACACAAGGGTTAAGAAAAACTTCCATCCATTTGGCGTTAACTTTGATTTCCTTTCGGGTGGGGGGGAGAGAACGTATGAGACGAGGAGTAAGGGAAGAAAAGAACTGAAGGAAAAGGAGTCGCTGACTCAAAGCAAGTAAAGCACGGGGGGGGGGGGGGGGGGAAGAAAATGTCTCGGGTGAGAGGAAAAGAAAAAGAAATGAACAAAAATATCAACTTGGACAATTTGAGCTAGAACAATGAAAAGCAAAGAAATGAACAAAAATACCAACTTGGACAATTGGAGTGAAACCGAGACACATTCTGTTGGTAAATCAACTCAATCGAAAAAGGCTTACAATTTCCCAATGGCTAAACCACAAATAATAAAACTATCTCAGCCCAAAGCATGTAAAAAAAAAAAAAAACACGCATGAAGTTAATATTTCATACAATTTGACTAGCAATGGAATCAATCCAACTTTGCTGGCATGGACAAATAGTTGCTGCGTTGAAATGTGGGAGCGCGACGCTGAGAGAAACATCCCGGCGGCTTACCTGAGACTTCGCCCGGCGCCGCCGTTGTGCGGCCGATGTTGGAGAGCAGGTGGTCGATGTTGGGCACGGGCTGAGACTGCACCGTGCTCTCCTGCTCGGCTGCCGTCTGGGGGAAGGCGGAAGGAAAGTCAAGTCGAGGCTTGGCCAAAAGCGCGCAGATGACGCCGGCGCCGAACGCGAGGCCACGTACGACAGGATCTTCATCGCAGTCTTCGGCGAAGAACCACTCGTATTGCTGGATCAGGTTCTCGATTATCTTGCACTGGTCGGGCATGTGGTTGACCATGTTTGTCATGTTGTCCTCGGAGGTTCGCACCAGCGTCGGGCCAAACACAATAGCCAGGTTGCGAGGTTCCATCTAAACACACACCGTGATGACAAATGAGACGTCTTTCTTTCAAAACAATATGCGCAGCTCTTCATATGTCGCACCTTGTTCTTCTCACAGTTGTCGGAAACCTTCTTGAGGTGAGCGCAAAGAAATTTGAGGGTTTCATAGTGGTGCTCAGGCAGTTTGTGGATCTGAGGGAGAGAGGAGAGTCGTTGCCAGCGCGCCTCACAAAAATCCAATCCAAAAAAAATGCTGTTGCAGATTCCTTACCAGCTTCTTTAGCTCCTTAAGTCTTTCAACAGAGTCTTCGGTTCTGCTGGCTTCGATAAAGTCGGCGTACTTTTCTGTCGAGCACACCCAGAGAAGTCTTAAAGACGGACTAACTTTTGGGGAATGCCTTTGAGAGTCTCACCGTTTGTAAACAGGGGCTCGGGCAGTTTTCGGAAAAAGGACTTGAGTAAGCTACTGATGACGTTGAGATCCCTCCATTTCTGCAAAGAAGCAAACGATTCTCAGATCGTCGAAGTGCAAAGCGCAAGTGAAGACGCATGCGGCCGCTCACGTCTTCTTGCACGTCGATGTCGGCGATGCCTTTGGTGTTGAGCTCCTCCTGCATGTTGGAGATGGCGGCGTTGTTTCCAGGAACTCGGTAGATGCCCGTGTACTCCAAGCCTCGCTCCTCCACCACGCTACAACACACCTCCACGATCAGAGGAACCAACTAGAAAGCAACACATTCAAATTCAGCAAAGGAATTCAAAAGACATATGTATCCTGAGCCCAGAACCAAAATGAACCACTCAAATGGAAGACCTTTGTGAGCGAGTGTGTGCTCACCCGATTGCTCAGCGCGGGCGGACAGTCATCCAGGCGCACTCCAAATGTGACGCCGGCCGGCGTCTTCTTTTCAAAGGGCTTTCGCATGATGCCCGGAATGCCAATTTTCCACGCTCCTCTGTCCCTGGGTGGACTGGCCTCATCTGAATGAATCATTAGGCGGTTTTAGTGGGCAAGCGAGGCGTAACGGTGGCCGGCTTTGAATTCACCTTTCAGTGCCCTGCGCTCTTCTGATTTGGGTGAATGAGGGCTGTGGCTCTTACTGTCCGTCTTCCCTCCCAAAAAGGCTTGTTTGATGCTCAAGGACTGACGGGGGGTTTTGGGCGAAGGCTCAGACTTGCTGCTGGGTGCGCTGAAAAGGGAAGAAGGTCAAAGATGAGCCTGATCATTTAGTACAAATAATGATTTGCGCCGGCAGACCTCATCATGTTGTATTCTTTGATCTTCCGACTGATCAAATCCTGACTTGTTACGGCGGCGTTCTGAAAAGGCAGACACTTCTCTTATTATGATAACACAAAACAACTCATACAGTATTTTGCAGCACACTTGAAATCCTTAAAAAGTGCGCCTCATGTAGGAACACGTCTAATTGTCTGTTTTGTTTCCCTTGGTGACACGCCCACTCACCTCTTCGTCGGGATTACTGTTTTCCTGAATGACTTTAATCCAAGTCAACATGTCTTCCCTCCCTTCCGCCTGGAACAAGTACTCGCTGTCGGAGGTGGTCAGGCGCAGCACGTTCTTGCGCCGCGTGTCGCTGTAGGAGATGTCAATCAGGCAGGCCTTAACGCTGATTCGCAGCGGCTCCTCGTCGGGCGGCGTGGTGACGTGCGAGAGGGCGTCTTTCCTGTCCCTGAACAGTGTCAGCGTGTGACCTTGTAGAACTGCATACATCTGCTTCCATGACTTCATTCCTCCGCTAGCACGCTACGGAAAGGAGACACGGCACACATGGTAAGCAACATTATAACTACAGCATAACTACCCGGGCATACCTTATTTTTATCAGTAGAAAGTTGGCGAAAGTTGAGCAAGCCTTCCTTGGAAGAATCCAAAAAGACATCTGCGGTGGAATCTCTTCGTGATCCAGAGTCCCCGGAAGATTTATGAGCATCCAAAGCCTGTCACACAAATATTGTTTGTAAAGGACGAATCATGGCACGCACAGTGCTCATTAGCACACATCATTACAGTTCTCTAAGCCACGATGGCAATTCACCTTTTTCAAGCCCCGGAGACTCGGCATATGCCTACTAGAAGATCGTCTGGGGGGGGGAAACAAAACACAAAAACCCATTAACATGAATTCATAATAAAGTCAGTCAACGAATTGAAAAAAGAGACAAGAGCAATGACGGGCTATGAGTTTGAACATACCCTCTGCCCTCTTCTTGGTAATTGTCCAGACCTTCATCGTAGGATTTCGAGCGCTCCGTTTGGCTGGCAGATTCCGACTCCAGCAAAGCACTTCTCAGGGACTCTGGTGCAGAGCATACAGTGACTTGCAAATTACAGTTATGAGAGTGAATGTGCAATGCTCTTACAAAACAAAAATAATAAGTGGATATATGACCCACAAACCAAGCACAAAGCCTTTTACCTTGGTCATGTGACAGCTGTCGGCGAATGGGAAGACATGGAGAGTCGGGACTTGAAGGACCGGTAGCGATGGATGGTGGCACGGATATGACAGCGGAAGGTGGAATAGGGGCAGCATCCCTGTCGACACTGGGGCTGACGGGCTCGTCTATCACAATGACAAAAACACAAGCGCTTGTAAAAAAAATGAATGAATGTGATTGGGGGCCATTCAAAGGGGCCGTCGACAGTGGCCGTGCAGCCTAGCCTGCTCAATCAAGACGTGGTTTCCTCGGGCCATGGCACCAGTCCCGGAATGGTAGTCCTGGTGTACTGGCACTGTCGCACATTATTTTGTGGGCACCAGGCCTGTCAGGTCAACTCCACTAAACAACAAAACATCCAGCAAACATTGCCGGCCAATCTCAAATGCAAATCTACAGCACAAATGAGTGGAGTAAAAACAAATGGCTGCCCAACGACGGGTCCGAGTAGAGAAATCTATGAAAATAAATTTACTTGACAAGGTCTTTAAACATCATTGTTATGAACATGCATTGACTGTACACTATGAAAGCAGTCTGGGCTGATGAGCCATTCCATGATATTGAATTTTCCACTGTGGCCCTGCCACTAACACACTTTAAATGCCACTGATCCCGATTAATGTCAGCGTTCGAGGATGAGGCCTTTGTTTCGGAGCATCTTGGTGGGATTAAATGTACACAAACCACAATGCACTGAAATGAAATAGGCAATTACATAACTGTGCGGTTTGGTAGTCCACAAGCTATACAAACGTTCATCTATTTTCAATCGCTTCCTTTGTCGGCCCGCCTCGTGTTACTACGGCTGTTGCCGTGACAACGACGAGCTTCAAACTCATTTGGTTTCCTCTTACCGATGAATGGAATTAGATCCAACGACTCGTCGAGGTTGCTGGAGCAGGAGGTGTGACGTTCCTCGAGGCGGCGTATATGCATCTCTCGCCGCGCGTCGTTGGGAAGCCAGCACGTTGCCACGTCTGCTGTGGAATCTGCGCCGTCGTCATCGTTCACGGCCAATATGTAGGAGTGTTGGCGCAGAGGGCTGGGGTGCTTTCCGGCGGGCGGCTTTGGCCTCAGGACCACGCCGGACTCAGAGAGGCTACGTCCGGCCGCCTGGCTGCGAGACTCTTGGTGGCTTGGATTCAGGATGGCAGACCTCGGGGGTATCTGCTTCTGAGCGGAACACGAAGAGGATCTTTTCCCAAGCGGGGCCGTGTCCCTCTCGGCCTCAACGGGTTGCACGCTTTCGGCTCTCGACCTGTTGGCGCTTTGGTGGTTGGTGCGGCAAGCGTGGTTCACCTTGACTAAGGATTGTTGCTCAGCGTTTGTTCTCGTTCCAAAATGCGTGGACCTTTCCGAAAACACGGGCGGTGAGTGGGTCTGGAGAGAATCCACTCTTTTAATGTACAGGGAATTGTGTGGCCCCCTCTGGCCGTTGTTGTATCCAACAGAAGGCCTGGACAGCACGGCCTGTCTGGGCATAGACTGTCTACTGGGCCTCGTACCGGGTTCTGCCCCCCTCCGATATCCTATCCCCTCATCTGTTGGGTCAACATAGTCCGTGGAGCGTGAGCGTACATTATGGAGAATGCCATCTTGAGACATGCTCCTCGGCGGCCAGTTCCGAGCGCGGCTCATCCTCTCGGAACTGATCACGCGGTCCTGGGAGGCGCTGCGTGGGGCCACTTGGAAGTGGGGAGGAGGTCCGTGGTACGAGCGTTCGTGGGAAATGCTCCTCCTGCGTATTCCCTTCGGGCCCCAGCCCATCTGGGGAACGTGATGGGAGGTTTCAAAAGTGTTCTGATTGGAAGCTCGCAGGCTATCGAGCCTCTCCTGGATGGTTCGACTACTGTGAGAATGAATTCCTTTGTTGTCAATGTATTCCCTGTACGTTTGGTAAGTTCGCCAATCTATATTGGGTTGGCCTCGATATGAGGCTTGTCCTGGCCCGCCGGGATAGACGTCCGCCTTTCGAGGGTGCGGGTACTGGGCTAATGACGCAGGCCTCGCCCTCAAAAGTGCCGGGTCCATGTAATCTACTCGATGCGCTGGACCCATACGGTGCTCAGGAGGAACCACCATTGTCCTCACGCTGTCGTTGCGCATGCAAACCGCCATCTGACTTTTTGGATAAGATTTCGGAGGAAGGGACGGGGGCACGGTGATCTCCTTGCGGTAGCCGTGGTCGGAAGGTGGCGGCGCCACCGAGCCCCTGATGCCGGGACCCGCCGAGTCCATCGCCTGGGCCATGCCCGGAGGGTTACAGTCAACTATGGGGTAGCATACGTAGGGCGGCTCAGGAATGTGACGGGCATTTCCACTGTAGCTGCTGTGGCCGCGGGGGTAGGCATCCTGGGAGTAGGCCTGGAGACAGAGCAGTAAACTCGTGTTAAAATAGACAGGAAGGTGTGCGTGATAATCAACAGTGAGCTACTGGATGCAAGTTAAGTGTAGCATAACTGCTACTGGAAGCGTAAGCGTGTGTGTGTGGGACATGTTGCAGTGCGAGTGAGTGGAGGCATTGGCAGTTGAGGAGCTCCTTATTGTGAGTCACACGCTAACATGTTTAATGAAAAAATACCAGACACGAACAGCTGAAGCATTTTTTGCGGCTCACATTTCTCTTCCTAATTTGCATGTCGTTTTAAGACTAGCAAATATATGGACCGGTACAACTCACGTGCACATTTACACGCGTCACACTAACAGATGCCTTAGACAGACAGGAGGTTTCCTCCCTGATTGTGAGAGCTATATTTAGCTCCAAGGCCTTTATGAACATGGACAGCAATCATTTGTGTGGCATTTATTATCGATTTCCTTTTTCGACGGTGGTTCAGTACTAGCCGCACTGTTCTTAATATTCTCTCTGAGCAACGAACAAATGGATGTATTGGTATGGGTACTTTGAACCAGCTCACATTAATATAAAAAACAAAACAAAAAAACCCCCTTACATAATACTGTGTCGGCAACAATCAATGTGTTTGGCTATGTTCCCCGCCCTTAGTGAGACAGCATAAACATGCAAAAGAGTTCAGAGGTCACTGGTCTTTATCACTATAATGATATGTGACAAGTTGGAATGAAGCCTGGGCGAGGTTTGGCGCTCTGAATCTAACAGGTAACGCAGTGAATCGGCCATTTGGACAGAACATCTCAACCCCCAGCATGGAAGTGCCTCGTAAAAAAAATCAACAGCAGCAGCGTAAAGCTGCCCGCCGCCCCCAAGCACGACTCGGACATGCGTGTCGTAACGTGCAAAACGTTTGCGGCGCCACACATGAACGTCAAATAGCTAACTAGTCAGCAATTTGCTTACCAGATGAGTTGTGTCCAGATAAGGAGGCGGCCGTTTGAGCGTGTGCAAACGAGAGCGTTCGAGAAATGAAGACAGAAAGAGAGAAGGGAAAGCAGCAGAGACAAACATGCAGTCAGGAAATGATCCGATTAAAAGGGAAGAACATCAAACAGATAAAAAAAAAAAAAAAAGCCAGAATTTCACATGCTGGAAATAGTCTCGCGCAACAGCGCTACGACGAGCGGGAGCAGCGGCGCGAGCCAAGCGACGCGTTGCCACGTTACGACCTGCCTGTGACAGTGGCTTCTTTCTGGGCGAGGCGGCGGGAGCACAAGCCTCTCATGTTGCTGTCAAGCCTCCACCACGCACGCTCGCTCGCATCCACATTATTACGCTAACTGAATGAGGTGCCTCCGGTCGCTCTACGTCTGCCTTGCCTTGCCCGCCCTTCTTCTGCTGCTCACATGACAGAAGCAGGAGCAGCTGCTGATTATACATTCCGCTCTGATGGGAGAGCTCCCCCTCCCCTCCCAAGCTTCCACCCTCCTCCGCCCCCAAGCATCAACCTGTTCAAAACACAAGGCAGTCAGCTGATTTTATCCACTCGGTTCCGCTTATCATCCATTCTTTCTTTCCCCGTCCGTCTCTTGGCATTTCCTCCTCTTGCCTGGCATACAAGTCCCTCTCTCTCTTGCTTGCTCCCAGAGTGTCGCCTCTCCCAATATCTTTGCTAAGCAACTGCTGCCTGTCTCCAAGCAGTCCGTGTGTGCTGCCTCCTACAGTCCAACGTCATGTCGCCAGTATGCGTGCATCTCCTCCTCCTTTACAGAACAGACTTTGCCGGTCTTTCTGCCTTCACGGAGTTCATTTTCATGTGGCTTCAGGCCACCTGATGTGTGATAGAAGAGAGGCACGTTTGCTGTGGGGTGTATGGGAAATAGGTCACTTGGAGCTCGCCACCTCAAGTTGCTCCAAACAAGTGTTAAACAAACATAAGCTAGTATCTGTTAGCGCAAAATAATGCTTGCCAATTGGTTGACAGCTCTGACGCTGGCTGGAAACTGTGGCCTTGGGCTTAAAACACTAACCCTTGTTGTAATTTATTGAATTATCGATAAAGATATGGAGGAGTACACAGGGGAGATTTCAGGTTAATAGCCATTAGGTTTCATCATATTAGCAGGTTGTCAAATGGACATTCCCTAGCATCCGCACGTACTGTAGCACTTAAGCGCTGAGTGGGGCTTCACTTTGCTCTTAATGTGCAGAGTGCAAACGGTGGTCCGCATGATGCAACCGACAGTCAACGCAAGATAACCCAGCTGATTTTCATCCCACCAAAAAAAAATCAAACATTTACAGATATGAATCATTTAGGGAAGGGCATCCGCGATAAAAACGGTAATGAACAAATCATGCAAGTCACACCCCAAGTGAGAAAATCCAAAAGTCGTGAAGGTGCATCGGCAGGCAGCAATGAAGGCAACAACGGCGCATGTGTTTTTGCACACACCCCAAAGTTGTTCACTCCGTCCCTCCCCTCCAGCCACGAGTCACTGTGGAATGTTGCTTTCCAAAGCTCCCCTATTACATGACCTACACAGCGCGGGCCGACCTGATCATCGTTTGGCTTGAACGCATTTAGTGCATTTCAACACGACATCTCAGTGACATAAAACTGTTTGGCTTGAACGCATTTAGTGCATTTCAACATGACATCTCAGTGACATAAAACTGAAAAGCTGTTCTGGCCTGATTAGGAGGCCTAGATAAAGAGCTCTGATGGGATGTCTGCCTTTTCGTAGTCCTGTCCCAGAGCAAAACTGGAACAGCTCTCTGGGATAGGAGGGTCGGTCCGTTCTATTCTGAAAACAGAACAAGTTGTACTTGTGGGAAAGCAAAAAGGTATGGGAGATGCGTACCAGCTGCAATATGTCCTCGTCTTTCGGCATCACACAAAGTTCCAGGAAGTCGCCGCTGTGAGGAAGTGAAAGAAAAAGCTCATTCACATAAGCCTTCCAAAAGCCAACGTGAAGCATCGTGAAGTTGTCTCACCTGTCTTGGATCAAAGATATAACCTCACAGTAAGCTTTCCCGATGATACTTGCTCCATTCACCTTCACAAGGCGATCACCTAAAAGGACATCACATTCTGCATGTCTTGCCCAGAAGATTTGGATTTGGTCAGGAACAAAGGATGAGCGTACCTGTACAGAGACCAGCTCCGTGTGCGGGACCGCCCTCCTTGACTTGCTTCACGAAAATAGTGTCCATCGGCTCCAGCCTGTTGCGCTGTCTCCCTAACCAATGAAAAAGTCAAAGAGGACATGTGACATTCGTGGAGGGCTTTTCCCATCGCCACCGAGGCTTTCACTGAAACAGGAACTAGAATGGTTAGCAGTAGACATTTACTGTAAACGGGAGCGCTTGAGCTTGACTACACTCGCATTGGGGCAGCAATAAAGCACCAAGACCAGTGCTTGGCCCACATAGAAGACAAATCATACAAGTGTATTCAAGGGGGGGGTATCTCAATCGGGGGTGGAATTGTGTGTGGGGTTTTGCAAGGTGAATAAAAGCTGCTATAGCGCGAGGAAAACCAGTTTGCTTGGCCAGTCGCTGTTTCCTAGCAGCTGCACTGAAGAGGTGGGAGGGGGGTTCAGAAGAAAGATGAGTGTGAAAGAAAGGGAATAGGAGTAGGTGGAGTGACAGTGGGCTCAGCTGCACGACTCCCACTCTTTCCTTTCACTCGTCGGTGTCCGCAGTCAAAGCTTTGGACGTAGTTAACATTCTGCTAGTGAGTCAGTACGCCAGAGTGGAGTGGAATGAATGGGAGCTAGGCTGAGAAGGGAAATGCCAGGTGCCAAGTGCTATCCATGGACGAAATCATTTCTGTACATATGTCCTTTTTCTCTCCTCCACAGAATCTTAGTCATGCTCCAGCACCCACATTATGTAATGAAGAGTACTATAGTGCAATCAGGCACGCTCCCTCTAGTGGCCGGTTGTCAGTGAAAAGGCATTGGTCCATATTGCAACATGAACATTCCTCATGAGGACAGCAGGTTCAAGAGGGCTTCCGTATGATGTCACTGACATTAAGCTTAATTTTGCTTGCCTCCAGTGGCCAATAAAAACAAAATGTCTAAATGAACATTTGGTCTCTCGATTAAAATAGAATATGTTCGATGTTGGGTACCGGATGTGCTCGAGGGACTCGAGCAGGCAACATTCGATTGCCATTGCGGCCAAACTTGGACCTGGTTGGCGCTGTAACAGAGGAGCTTTGTCTTGAGAAGCTGCAGACTCCAATACAATAAGATAATTGATGACGGCGTTCAACTGTGCCGGCCGGCCAGCCGGGTTCATGCAAGTGGAGCACTCGCTCTTGTGCAATGTTTTGCATTGCATATGATTGGAATGGTTGTGAATTTACACAATTCATTTCTATTTCAGTTGTTTTGAAGACATGTTTTGTGTAAATCGGGAGGGCGTTTCGGGGTCAAATTCTTAGACGGCACACTCGATTACGAATGCCATCAAACTGTCGCGGCTCTTCTCTCGCCGTTCATCGGCCTCATGGCAACGGCGAGAGAAGTGTCGTCAGCAGATTAATATGGTATTGCGTCGTGCGAGACGCCAACAAAGATGACTTGGGATCAAATTTCACTTCCTCAACATGTGCATGATGAATTCCAGCAGGGCTTGCATTCCTTTCCAAGTAATACAAACATAACTGGAATCACTGGGCAAATTCCAGCGACAACACGCTTTTATGAGCGTGGAGCCAATGCGAGCATGCACGGTGAATAGCTTTGCCAAACAAAACCTGGAGAGATACAAGATACTACATATCACAGAAGAAGACATTGTGACAGCACAATGAGCTTTTCTACCATAGCTTAGGAGTGATTTCATCGATTGTTTTGACATTGTTCTTTGCGTACAAGGAAGCTGAAAGAGCCTCGGAAATGTTGGATTAAAAGTCATCGCATGTCAGAGGAAACACTTGGATTTCATTTATTCTTTGATTTTTTTCTTACCTCTGCACCCGACATCTTCCCCCTGTAACAAAATTAAAAACAAAAAAATATTAGTCAATCAGGCATTGGGAAGATAAATTCAAGTACAGTGGATCCCGTTTATTTATGGAGAATAGCCCGCTAACAGCATAAACGCCGCATATAATTGAAATGTAGGGGAGGGGGGGTGCTATGCGGCGGTCCACAGTAATCCAATTAAAATGACCGTCAGACATTTACCAGGAAGTAGTGCATGGACGACTCCGGTGGGTAGACGATGAAGTGCCGCAGCGTAAAGCCAAATCCGTGAGAAGTGCGACGGAGAAGCACCGTTTTGGGTCGCGGCCATGAGAATGACTCCTCTTCTCTCGGGTCCAAGCCTCTCCACTCGGCAGAGTCATTCTATAGAAGTTCAAGAAGTGGCAATTATGGAAAAGATTTGAATCAGAGGTGCAAGCATGATTCAACATTTGCTTTTTCATTGGGAAAACAATGAGCAGAAGAAGAATGTTAACTTTGAGGGCTTTGAACAGCCCGCATTTGTGAGTTTACTGACTATGTGTTTACTGCTGATTATAAGCTCACACCTTGGTCGTATCAAGTTTGCAGTAACACAGTCTCCTTACGTACTCCGGCCCGCCCCATATCGTCTTCCATGGTTCAACTAGCTTCAGGAAACGCCTTTCTCTTTGCCCTGTCTTCCCACAATTAAAAAAGTGTATGTCATAGCAGCTCTAGCCTCCCTTCTTCTATGAGCTTGTCCCCTGCCCAGACAGATATGTCAGCTCATCACGGAAGTGAATCATCTAAAAAAAAATGTACGCGAACAATTTTTGATGCTGTTACTGATTGAGCACACAATAAACACACTTGAGTCTCCACGCGGTCGCGACAGACCGTTTGGAGTAGGCCGCTGTCATTGACACAGCTGTCGGAGGGGAGAATCCAATGTGTGCCGAGTTTAAAAAAAAAAAAAAAAAAAAAACCACTGGCAAACATTTACTCACGAGCCGGCACCTTTAAAAGAGCCGAGCGGCGAGTGTGAGCGTCGCCAGATGACGAGCGACAAGTGGCTTGTTCCCGATACACTGCAGGCACTGAGGCAAGCATTAACAAATTGAGCGTTTGTTTTATTTCTGTCTGGCCGGGCTGGGAAACGTCACACAGGTGCAGCTGACACCCGACCCGAGTGTTTCTGATCAGACTCGCAGAACCGGTCGCGCTGTTGCACACGGTTTTGTTTTGAAGATGACAGCGCCGCCGGTTCGTAGTGAGATGGTTTGAGCTCTGGAATCTTTGGCGCCGCGGAAACATCTTCCAATGCACAGCCGGAGGGGGCACTTCTGCTGTGATGACAACAAATGGAGCAAATTGGATGCTTGAGATGCCGGCCCGGCAAACAGGGTTGTGGGAGGCGCATGTGGCCATTCCCCATCCTTCTGATCTTAATTTGGAGGCGGCGAGAGGGTGGAGGCCTCCTGACATGCCAAGCCAGCGAGCCAGCGCTGTTATCATTGCCACATGCATGTACTTAATATTGTTGTGACATTCCCGCTCAATGAATCCCAGACATTTTTCTACTTTCTGGACCCAAAGTCCAATTTCATCAAATGGGAGCAGGGCAGGGTCACATCAGCACAACCTGAGGGTCTCTCACACACTTATGAGTCACAAGCATGCATGCCAGTGTGATACGTACACAGACAGCCTTGAGCTGAAAGATTATTCAAATGATATATTTGAGAAATTGGCCTTTTTAAATGGACCTTTATCACAGATGACACAAACAGCCAAGTTCATTCTTTGCAATACAACCAAGATGTTTACACTAGCAGAGACAACGGCCAGGGCACACAGACAGTTAAATCTAAACAATTTACTTTTTTTCTGTAAACTGCATCACCTACTAGCCTTTTAAAAGAGTCCACGCTTTAGCAAGAGTTATCCCTCCAAAAAATGATCCCTCCCTCTGGAGACGAACTATGCACACTAAAAAGGGAACTCGAATTTCAACTTCTTAATAACAAATATTACAACACCCCAGCCCTTGGCCTGTGTGTTTAAAAAGCGACACTGTAGCAGCACGCACGGCATGACAGCTGCGAAAAAGACCTAAAAAGGTGTGAGGGGCCCCATCTTGCTGGTCTGTGGGCTGCTGCTAGATTCTACACCACGCTCCATCCAAAGTGAACACTTTGCTGTGAAGTCTTGGCTAATGACCTGGGGGATGGAGGGAGGGGGGGGGGGGGGGGCATTGGAATGCGCTGGCTGTCCCAGTTTTGTAGTGCAGGACAAGGTTCAGGACTCAGTATCTTTGATCTGACTCACAGCTGGGACCAGAACTGACCCTTTTAGTTTACCTTGATTTGGATCTTGTGCGACGGGTGATTTGCATTGGACTCCCGTTCATGTACCGGGCAAGAAGGGGCAAAGCAGACTGCCTCCTGAGACGCGGCAGGCGCTACCACAAGGCAACAGGAAGTAACAGACTTCTTCTATCCAATTGTGGCTCCATTTTCCCTTCCGATTGCCATCACTGAGCCATGGCGTGCCCGCGCGGGGGCTTCTGTGAAAGGCAGCCGCTCCAAATGAGATAAACGCTGACCTTTAATGAGGCAAAGACCCGTGGGGGGGGGGGGGGGGGGGGGGGGGGGGGGGAAATTCGGTGGCTCAGATTGTCCATAGTCGCCCCCCCCCGCAGCGCTGAATATGGATCGTGCTTCATTATTCAAAACTATAATCTATTTCACTCTGCTCTCATGTCCCCCCACACACAAAAAAAAAACACCACAAGCTTCCTAAAACACAAAATTGATCATCTAACGTGACCGTATGTTTACTCGCGCCTCGAGTAATCAGGAAAATGTTACCACAGACATTTCAGAGATAAAAGCAGATTGATTGGTTGACTCAATACGTGACCAGAGAAATCCAAGTTGTGATAGGGAGAGAAAAAAACATATAACCAACACCAACAAAAAGGAAAGCATGAGCTGAATGGGACAACTCAAACTAAACAAAGCCAAGAGATAAATCCAAAGATAAAACAAATGCTTCTTCTTTTGTTGCAATAAAGAAAGTCAAGAGAACAATAAAAAATATGCAGAGCAATTTTAAATTCGATTTATGGTGTGTATCCGAGTAGTCAACGATATACTGTCACGTACGTGTCGATGGGATATCGAGTGGCGTTGTTAAATGACAAAATAAGCACCACAAGTAAAGAGCGGAGACTCCAGGGGGATTTCCTCTGCCACATTAACACATCAATTGGTTGGTGGTGCGGCCGGCCTCATTAAAAGTGGCATTTCCAAAAACCAAACTCTGCTCTCACACCTCGCGCCTCCAATCAAGTTCAAGCTTGTTGCGACTTCCTCAATTTGACTCATCTAAACGTCGAACAGGATTGGTAGCTGGCTCGTCATGATAAACGCAAAAAAGCAGATCATGTATTTATTTCTCTTGGCTTTGTTGTGACTCTAAACGTCTGCACAATGTCCAGTTTTTGAGAAAGGATCGGCGCCAGCTGCCTCCTAAAAACATGGATTATGGCAATAATCGAAGGAAAACGAATGACATCATCTAATTGCTTTAATATGCATCATTTACTGTCGGTACCAAGATATTCCGACTTGATTCACGCCACTGCTTCAGCCTTTTGAGTATGCAAATGACCCGGGTTTCCTAAACACGCGCAACAGAACGTAAACACCAAACAGAAATAGTGGAAAAACTCGTGAACGGAATCCGACAGGAGTTGTTACACGCACAAACAGCTGGGCCAAAGTGTCAAGCTCTCGTCGTCACTCCACCCCCACAGCGGACTCAACAGAGAGATGACTCTAGAAACCCTGAATCAGCTGCCCCCCCATCACCACCACCACCCTTCCACACAAAAAACAAAAACATTCATGCTCGCGATCTAAAAACATGAACGGTAGATTGCTACTCACCTCACAGAATGATAATCTCGCTTGTTGTCGCTCCAGATTATCATCACAAGAATGAGCCCAACGTGACGCCATCATTCACCTTGATCTAAAATCCTCTTTACGCCAACATCGGCAAATGTACCTTCTGGAGGAAAGCGAGAATCTGTTGTCCACGCCTTTATCCTGGCTGCATTACCTAATCCATTTGGAAGAGAAGAGCACAAAAAGACTTGTTTTACGTTGTGAAGAAGTGGAAAAGTAACTCATCACGAGTGTTGACACTATGGTAGACCTACTTTGCCAAATAAGTGACGTGATGCTGGGGAAAGTGATCAAAATTAAACTGACCTTTGTGGTCCCGGTACTACGGCCGGCTGGGTTATAGTCGGGCATTTCGAGAGGGTTTGCAAATGTAACCGACAAAGCACATGGATCAACGATCAGGGTTTGTTGTCATGGGTCCGACGGAGCGCAGCAACGTGGACCGCCGACACCGCATCAATAACCAGCAACAAGTGAACCAAGGGAAGAGAAATTTGTCTAACAAGTAGGTTGCCAAACCTGGAAAACCGATCTTATTTAAGAGCACCTACACCTTCGTGAATCTGATATTACACGCTGCGTCGCCATTATAGTCGCATCTGGTTTTGCGATTAAAAAAAAAAAAAAAAAAGATGGCTAGTTTATTGTTCGATTTCGACGCACGAACTGAGCGTTTCGCACAGTTCTCACGCTCCTCTACTCTGATCAATTCGTTCACTTACTTAAACAATAAACCCCTCAAAGTAGCCGAATGTCTTTTCTGTAGTTTGCGCGATGAGTGTTCAATTTGTAAAAAGGTGACTTTATGAAAGGTAACTGCGGCGAGCGGCTGCTAACTGGTTAGCAGCCGTGCTAACGGCTGGAGTTGAAACAAAGTTACCTGAGTAGTTGCTCGGCGTCGTTCCAGGCGAGCAACAGCGATAAAGGCGAGTAAGCCCGATAAAAACATAGCAGACGGCCTCCGGTAAGGGTAGACGTGGACATAATGACGATTATTTAGAGTCGAAACGGCGTCCCACACAGGGGAGGCGCATGGTGTCGTTCAGCGGTTGGATTTTTTGTTCTTCCTTCGAGCGTTCCCAACTCCCTGGGAGTCCACCTTCGGTCAACAGGACACGATCAACCAATCACAGACAACCTTGCATTTGATCCGACCAATCACGCGTGACTTTACACAACGTAGCCGCGGCGCTGCCAGAAGCTTGTGTACAGTACCTTACAGACAAGTTGAATTTAACTAACCAGAAGTAGAATGACTTATCTAACTAACTAAAAAAAAAGTTTCTCGATTTACATGAATTATTCTTCTCCTTGAAATGTTAAATATAAATAAAGAATCGGGGTCACGTGTTGAGGTTCAATGGGAGGTCGATCCCGACTGGCATGTGGATGGCAGTGCACGAGGAATGTGGGTGGATTCATACCGTTTGCAGAATAGTCTGTGGTGGCGATTTAAGTGCTCCGCACGAACACACTATTCTCTACTCCAGCCCGAAGCTGGCCCAATCTGAGAGGCTTGCTGTGCTCCGATCCTGGGGGCCCCCGACAAATGTCCTCTTTATTCCCGTGGAAGAGAAGGGGCCACCTGTTTCTTTTGGCCATGGTTGGCTTTTGTTGCGGCTGGGGTCAGTTCAGGCAGGATACTTTCACAAAGCTTTCCTGTCAATGTCTACATATGCACACACACAATTGTCCACTGGTTACAGCAGTCCACTGTGATGAACGTATTTTTTCCTGAATTATGTAGGCCAAAACGCAACTTATAATTAAAACCAATGATTTAATGAATATTTTTGGCAAACAGTTCAATGCAATTACATTTTTGGGGTGCACACACTGCCATGTCTTCAACAAAACTTGGGCTAACTTAATAACACGTGACAATGCTGTCCTATGTGATTGAATTTTTCCACCGGGGAATTACAATTGCTGGTTAGGAAGGTCAAGCTGTGAAGCCAGCAATATTCCCATAGTGGAGAGTGAAAAACGCTTTTGTTGAAATAGCACTCGGTGTTCCCAGCTTAAAGACCGGGAGTCATATGTCAGGTGTACACAAAGAGCGCAAACGTTCAACACAAACAAGTCTTTTGTGCCTTTTTGGATCGTTTGTGGGCAACCTTTATTTTCTATTCTCGTATTGTCATCAGACTTTGCTCCACAATAGAGTTGAACTTGGGAAAAAAAATTGACGATGCTTTTGTAATATAATATTCATGACCCGCTGTTGTCAACTCAAGGTGTTTTAATACATAAAAAAACTCATTTACAAACACTTGACGGGTAGTATTTTAGTGTTTTGATATAAAACACACAACTGCTCAGATAAGTTGATCAAGTATTAAGAAAATTCAAGATGAACATAGCACTAAAAAAAGAGGTCAGTGTGTCTAAAAAGGAACTGTCAAAATTATTCATTAAACTTTCCAAGATAATGTGAGTTGTTAGAAAATGCTACATTTCCCACTTAAAAATGTGTTTCTGTTTCACATTTGGGGAGGCTCATTTCTTTTATCACTCACGTTCAGCTGGGTTGTTCCAAGTCCCTCACGTCACATTACAAATTAAAACGCCCAAGAAAAAGAGGAGCATGAGCATTTCACTTCCAAAGCTTATAAATCTGAATAACAACAAAATATCGGATGAAAAAATGTTTGCCCTCCAGCATACTTTAGTTCTTTTCTTTGACCTTTCCTCCCAAACCATTATTTCCTATTAGAAAGTAGTTTTTAATGTACAAAATGATGAGTTGGAAGGCAAACTGTTCAGTGGTCATTTGACGGAAGGAATGTCGGAGGACAACAAACTTCTCCGTAGCAGCTGTAGAAGTGTGAGATGACATCGGAGTCTTCCTTCCCTCATATTTTGTACTTCATCTTGCCACTGTCGCTAATCACACAGATATGCTGCAGCAAGGGTGGAGGGGGGGGGGAAGAGGAAAAACAAGGTCAACAAAAGTCAAAAAGTAGAATATGAGTGTGTGCATCAACAATCTGGTTCCTTTTGGGCTAATAGGAGAGTTTCACTAAGACCACTTCTGGAATTTCAGGCCTGTGTCACAGAGCCTTGATATTTCCTCAAAATTTCCGACTTTTGGTTTATTTTCAGAAGTTTCTGTTGCTCAATGAAACTGTTTGCTCCAGGATCTTCTCATTTACAATAATTGCTGAATTTCCCAGCACTGAAAGCCGCTCACTTACATTGAGATCTCGAAAATACTCATTGTAGTCCAAAGCATATCCAACCACGAAGCGATTAGGAATCTCAAAGCCGACATCTGAAATGAAACGAGAACACGCCGTCCCGTTGAGGATTTTCATTTTCATTCACTGACTCAGACACAAAAATGGTTCAAGTGCGTGTTTGAAATATGAATGAGCCATTGACTCATTCACACGTAAGGTCAAATGCGTACAGTCGGGGAGGCTCGTGATGTTTCGAGGCACCCTCTTCACCAGCAATCTGAAGGACAGACACAATATTGACGCTCTTGCATATGTGAGCAAAGTGTATCCATTTTTAAAACGCTACCACCTGTGTTATTTATTAGCTCCGTCGACTGTCTAGACTGTGAGGCGGAAAGTGAGTGATTCACAAAGCGGGACCGCTTTTGTCATAACTCACCCGGCGACTTTGATCATTTTGGGCTGGAAGGCCTCCACGTGCTTCAGGAGAGCCTTCAGGGTCTTGCCAGTGCCGATAATGCCCTGAATGGCGCAAGCGAGACGGAATTGAGAACAGGATTGAGAAAGCACCAGCTTACCCGCGTGGAATTTCCTGGCCGAGAGCTGATTAATTTCACACGGTAACAAGCGGGAGGAGTTCGGGTCGTGCTTACGTAAACTGTCAGGAGGAGCCTCTCAAAATAAACCTGGTGAATCGACAAAAACAGACTCCACGTCTTCTACCATAAAACGATGGACGGGGAAGTGAAAGTGTGACGGTATACAATCACAACAATCACAGAGACCAGATGAAGATGTTCTTCACCCTCAGAAGATGACTTAGCTCAAGTTACATTATTCTGAAGTGACAGAATTCTCAAATATGGATGAACACATATTGGAAAATGTCATATTGGAAATGTCGCTGATGACCAGCGTAGTTTTCTCCATGTATACTGCATCTTCAAACATTTCAAAAGGAAAACTTGAGCTGGCTCCCCTTGACCTGAAATAGTGTCTTCGTCAGGACATAGGGGGGGGAAAAAAAGGGGAGGAATGAAAACCACAGTTGACTCACCTCCACAATCAGTACGTTCTTGTGAGGGCAGGTCAGCAAGAGAGAAAGAGAAACCGGGGAGGGGAAGAACACAATTTAGTTAGAAACATTTACAAACTGGTACAATGAAAACAAAAGCAAAAACAAATATAACGGACAAACCTGCTCAAAATACAAATTACAACCAAGTGAATTGAACAAACAAAAGTCAAAATCAAATTAAATGTACATAACCCTGGTTTGAGCCATTTTTACATGAGTGGGAAACACTGCGTCACTACGGCATCTTCCCACACACTTTGGCTCACTTCTTCCTGGAGAACTTGCTTGCATTTATTTCAAACGTAAGCGTGTGTGTCATAAAAAGGAGCTCGGGAGATTTCACAAGCACACTCAAAATACAAACAAGTCAAGTGAGCAAAGTGGTTGATTCAAAGCCTCCAACCTCCTCACCAATTCATCTTGTACACTTCAAATCAGCTGATGTACACACAATCTTGTCATAGTTACACAGTGCACACAAAAGCGCACACACGTAAGCACATGAAATAAAAATTCACCGTGCTCTGTTCTCATGATGGAAATATCCGATTTTTTAACCCTAAGACATGACTCACACAAGCATGAAACTTCTCAAGTCAACGCCTCACCTTAGGCTAAAATTAAAACATTAGTCAACATTTTAGACTGAAACGCCCCACAAATAGTTTTTCCTTGACATCGCACCACCTCTTCCTTTTTTTTTTTTTAAATGCTTTGCGAAATCCTGCTGACAAATTAACAGCAATGCTCTTGAGATGTATATTTCATAACAAGCTTCTTTTAGGTTGGAACACAAACTTGCTTTCATTTGGGATTTAGATCATATTTAATTCAACAAGGTGTTCTAGTGCTTAGCATATAGGAGGCAAGATTTGAACTCACAACTCAAGACATTTACACACAATGCTGCCAAATTAAGTACAATTTAAAAAAAAATTACATTTTATGGCTGCCATTTTTGTACTCCTTTCGACCACAAGAGGGAGCCCTGGCAGCCATAATTTCACATTTCTGATGTCTCAAGTGTCGGTGATGTTATAGTGGCTCACTTAGCGTGAATGTGAATGGTTAACTTTCTCTATATGTGCTCTGATATTTTTTTTTAATCGTTGCAGAATTATGTCCTTTTAATCGACACAGTGACCATTTCTCCAGGAGAGGTTGCAAACGAGAGGAAATGGTGCCCTCTAGAGGCAACGAGCTGTCAGTACACCAATGCTTGTTCACCAAGAAGGGAAAATTCATTTCCATTTCTCAAGTGACTGCTGCTATTTGAGGCATTAAATGCGCAATTCCACACCCCACAGTTGGAATGGACACAATGATCTAAAAGCTTTATGGTAACTGGGAAGAATTCAAATTTAAGGAGAACTAAATCCAATTTCTCATTTTATTGCTAATTTTAAACGGCTAATATTGTCAGATTAAATCGTGTGGCCAATTCATTGGTCGGACCCAAGTAAGCACACACAAAGACATTTCGCTCATGTCATAAGTCAGCATACATTCATAATAATATTACCTTTCCGGCTAAAAAGGACAAGTCCTCTGCTCCAAGTATGTGAAGGTCTTCTGTGGACTGATCATTCTGAGGAAAAGCCAGAAAAGTCTTTATGAGTTCATGAATTTTACAACAGGACTAGTTATATGAAGCCAGGGCCGTGAGAGTCGTGTGCATTGTCACGAGACAAGCAACTACCATGTAAGAATTTTAGAAGGAACCTATCGAAGCTCACCAGGTAGCTCTTGAGACGGATGAAATGGACTCTCATGGGAATGGTACGGTCCGAGTTGCAGCTTAGCGCCTTGATTTTGTCCACCAGGTCGGCGCAGAACTGGTAGCCACCTTTTAGCACGCAGAGCACCACAATGTCGTGGTCGCCCAAGTCATTCATGATGTCCAGAGCCAGACGTTCAGTTCTGAGAAGCAAAAAGTTCCTTCACAGCCTGGGCCAGTAAATGAGAATTTCCTCACCGACTCAAAGGATTGTTGTCCTATCCTAGTGGAGTCACGGGAAGCATGTAGACAGACACTTAGATTTACAACAACACACATTTTGGAGTTATAAAATGAAATATCCAAATTGCCTCATATACTTGTTTATTTATGCAAGTGTAGAGCACCCAGACTGCAAATGAATCATCACCACCTCATAGATAATTCTGCCACATTTTATAAGATGCTCCTGGGTTGTTTAATTTCAAAGTTGATAGGCACTCCAGAGACGCCCTAATGAGATCTTTTGAGGCACAGAATGTTTTGAAAGGAATTTTTAGTTACTATTTTAAATATTGGATTTGTTGATTTGACTCAGTCAAGCCTTAGGCGGTTGTCCGCGTGATACTATGTGGTCATGAGTCTGCAAACGTGTACCGAACAAAAATGGACTTTCTCACACGGTCAAAATATGCACTTTGAAGTCTTGTCATTGATAGCCTGTCATCTTCCACTAGCGGCGTTAGATACACCAACGAAAACTAAGGAGGTCCACCGCGAGAGTTGTCTCAAGAATAGAGCTATAGGCAAAAATATGCATTTAATGTCTAATATTAAAAGCAGTGTTAACACGCTACCTGTCCATGATGACTCCATGCGGGACGACGACACATTGGAGATCCCCGGCGTAGTGTGCTGGATAGCTGAATAGGTCTAAACTGTAACCTGGCCAGTCATCGTCAATCTGTGCAGAAGGGGGTGGAAAGAAGAAAAAAAAAAGGAAAACAATTCATTCGCGTGTTGCCTCTTTGCTCGTTAAGTTGTGCAACTCGAATATACATGCAAAATAGCTTTGCAGAGCCGTAAAGTTTGCAAGACAAGTTGCTGAAAAGTTTACGGGGGGCTGCGATCATTTGCACGTTCAGTTTACCACAATCCCGCCGCTTCCCCCCTCGGTTTGGAGCACGACGTCTGCCATGTTGCTTTTTTATCCGTCAAGTGGTCATGCAAGCTTCCAGGACTTGGCAGGCTGCGAGGAGAGGGGAGGAGGGCCTGCACGAATGTTGGCTTGTGCGTTGGATCGCCTCCCTCCCTCCTCCTCTCCTCATTCGCACTCATTTGTAATGCAGCAGACTGCCATACTGCCGATTGCCGCTAGAGGCGCACTTACTCTTTGACAGATGCGTCACCATGTCAAGAATAATAACGTCGGATACAGATGACAGAGGATCCTCGGTTTACGACGGAGTTGACGACAATTTCTGCTCAACAAGTGATTCATTTTTTATGCTAGTCCACCTCTTTTAAAATAATACTGGAAAGACGTATTTTTCAAGGTCTAAATGTCAAATGCTAGGATGAAATGAGGGCTATCAAAATTCACGCGACGTATCCGCCTTTATAATGACCTATTTTTTCTAGGACATAAAATATCCAGTATAAATTAAAACACATGATAGCTACTGATTGTCCTGCATATGCCTAAACATGGCCTCCCATTCGCGAGACTTGCAGCCATTTTCTGAGGCAGTGGCCACATTTAAATGGACATTCTGTGTGTGGCAGGGTGCAAACGAGTGAATATTGCACTCATCACCCGAGGCCTCATCATGGCCACTCATTTCAGCACCACCATCCTCCTCATCATCCTCCTCCTCCTCATCAGACAAGGTGTCTGGGCCATCCACCCCTGCTCTTCCTCCTCCATAGCAGGAGCTGTAATTATACACGGCGCAATGACGGCATCTGCGGAGGCAGATGTCAACATCAACATTTGCGTTCAATCAGCCCACGCACAGCGCCATCACCTCGGAGGGACAAGGAGGACTTAAAACCACGACAAAGTGACAAAATCTACCAACAAGCGTGAAAAATGATCATCCTCCTCCGGACAACTTTGATCACAATGTGGTTCCATATACATTTTGATGAAGGTGACGCACTAGCACATAAATCTTGACAAAACAAAAGTGTCAGTTTTAAAAATCTTAAGCGATGTTTAAAAAGTGGGAAAGTCAGGGTAGTATTAGTTTATGATTTCTTTTTGTTTTGTTTCTTGTTTATATTGCATTGGATCCCACTGTCAACCGCTAGATGGCGGCACACTACTTAGTCTGACAAATTTGAACGAAGCTGCCCCTTGTTTTTTTTTTGGAGGCGAACCTGACTAAATATCAAGTCCTTGAAAAATCCTGCTTTTTATGCCTGCCTACAGAGAGCCAGAGCTGTGGGTTACTTTTATTAACCTACACTTTTGGGCATGATTGTCAATGACTTAACATATTCAAGGGTATGTTACACTGAACAATATTTTTGGTGTGATCCATTGCTCTTGCTCTGTCAAGTTAGTAATGACGAGCAGCCCCACAAAAGCTTTGTGTCTTTGCGATGAGCCACATGGCACAGAGGCCAGAAAGATGTGTTGGGACGAGGCTTTGTCACAATTGTTTTTGACGCCCGCGTCGTCGTCGCAGGCGGGCAGGCTTCTTCGATGGCCCTCGGGGCGCGGGCCAGCAGTCTGGCTCTGGCATTTCACACTCACTCAGCAGTCAAGGCCTGTGACCGTCTGCAGACTTCAGCGCCAACTGCTACCTTCTCCCCTCACCCCGTCGCCGGGCCAATTATGAATATTCACTTGCGCTGAAAGTAATTCTGTCGGACATGCGACTGTCCTGGCCGATAATGTCAGCACTGTTGTGTGGGGGACAATCTGGCAAGGATGGGGCCATTATTGTGCTTTGTTGTTATTCTTATGGTTTCATCACTGTTTGTTTGTGTGTTTCTTGGCAGGATTGCACGCGTAATGACCAAACAGATTATCGTGACACCGTGGGGAGGGACGCGACAGGCAAGAACCTCATGAAATTGTGGTGCAAAACCGGATAAAAGTGAATATCTATTTTTCCAAAAATGTTTGCATCACAGATGTAACAAAAAAATGATTCTAGAGGAATTCTTTGTGCTGATTCCAAATCTGCCTTAATTTTTCTCAAGCACATCAGATTTTCATAAAATAATATGATATGTAATAGAGCAATATGTTTAGTAATATTTATGAATTAAGGATGAGGTTTAGCAACAAGTGGACTTTTTTCCTGAATAGTCGCAGCTATAAATTAGCATGCAAAGTGAAATCTGTTCTGCGCAAGATTTTAGAGATCAAACTTCAATAAAAATATCTCAAAATCCTGATGTGCAAGAAAAAAAGTGACCACAGTTTTGAAATCGGCATGAAAAACTCATTTGCAGACACAACGCCAACTCAGATTCAAAATTAGCGTTAACCAGTGGTCGTGTCAAATTTAAGCAGGTTACCAGAAAAGTTAACCTGGCTGTTTTGATTTCTTCTTTGGATTTTTCTGCAGTCTGGGGGAGGAGGGGGGTCTGTGGCACCATGCTGCCCCTCACAGGTCAGTCCTGGTAGTTAAGCAGTAAAAATAAAAAAAATAAAAAACGGTTCAGAAGGTTAAATTTTGCCTTGGTGGAGGCCTACGGGGCGTCCTCTTTGTAGTAATTTATTGTATGTATTTAGGATGTATTAAGTAATGCAAAAACCTTTCAAAACATTTCATACTAGACTTTATGGAGGGGCAGGGGATGTGACAAAAAGAAAGTACAATAAAAATCGTTTTCACCCCAAAACAGAAACAATGTATGTGCTTTTCAGAGAAAAAGAAAAAAAAATCACATTTGTCTTGTAAGCGCAAACAAAAGCATAGAAAACAGATGCTCAATGCAAATTTAAACTCTAAAAGCTTCTTTAAAAAAGCAAGCGCTAAAATGAAACAGGTGAATTTTTTTTTGTCAGGGAGTCTAATGTGTGCCATTAAGTCAGACAGGAGTAATTACGAGGAGCGAGATGCTGAGCCATAAAAGGAGAACGTCTCCTTGCAGTGCGTAACCTCGGCTCACTTCCTGTTTTCGTAAGGCTGTGATGAATGAGCACATTTATAAAGGACTCTTTCATGATGTTGACATTATGCTGACTTCTGATGCATCGCTGTATCACGTCATCTTTTTTTTCAATGCGCCAAGAACAGTTTTGGACAAAGCAAGCCGAGCACAATGGTAGCTAGTTTACGAGCGGCGGTGAAACGATGAAAAGTAAGTGCCTACATGATGTGTAACAATAGAAAAAAACAGAAAAAAAATTACAAAAACCTGAGCAGACCACAAACAAAAAAAGTTTTTTTGTGTTTTTTTATAGATGGTTAGAAAACACATCAACTCAACAACCGGAAACAACCGAAGGACACAATTGAACAAAACCACATCACATATTGTCACATATTTTCGTTGTTGATTTCTTTTTGTGTGTGTGTGTGTGTGTGTGTGTGTGTGTGTCAGCAAGTTGTTCCTTTGGTGGCAAGCATCTGTGGATGGAGCTTTGTATTGCATATGTACAACTCCATTAACATAACGACTTCCCCGTTTAAATAGATTAAATAGTGGTCCGTGTCGTCAAACGCAAACTCGGTTAGAAATGTCCTGGACGAACTTTCTCCTCAGATATTCTGTCATTTTTCCGACTGGTGCGCCACACGTAAGTTGAAATACTGTCGTTCATATACATCAGATGATAATGTCACGCAAAATCTATACAAATATTTGGGCTGTAATTAAAAACGCTTTGAACCGGAAAATTTAAAAGATGCGTGTGCATCGTACCGAACAAGATATCGTCTTTCATTAAGCGCTTTTTACTTTACATTTTTAACAAATTTTTCTTTTCAGTTTTCATTAAAAGCACGGCCACTTTATGTAAAAACATTTTTCTTTCATGTTTCCAAAATTCGTCCGACGAAATGAATGACGTCAAACTTGTCGGACGTGATGACAAGTATTTCTTTATTGTTTTACAGATAACATACTTCACAGGGTTACCTTAGAGGCGGACATGTCCCGACACAAACTGGGTTCAAAGACGCCGGAGACACAGGCGAGGGGGGGGGGATGGACATACTCGGATCAAGCACACATTGTAAACAACTGAGCAATATTAGTCTAAAATGGCGTACCATAGAATAGAATAGGTGAGAGACAACAAAATGTAGAATAAGTAAGAAGATGTGCCTCTTGCTCGCAAAGACAACTTTTTGCAAAACAAATCCCGATCACTGACGTTTTTTTTCTACTTTCTTCCTTCTCGGAGTGGCTGAGAGGTAGAATGACGACTAAAAGCAACCGACGCTCGGGTTTATTTACTTTAGCGTTGGCTGCACCGGATGGGGAAACGGTTGATGGAGAAGTAAGCCCAGCCCTCGGAATCCAATAGAAGAGAACGTGTGTGTGTGTGTGTGTGTGAACGCTGTACAAACCTCTCCGCTGATTTTGAATTTCATTGTTTGTATCCCAAATGTCCAAGGTTACAAGCAGAGGAAACGTTGCGGTTGTTTTTTTCTTTCTGGTTTGGGCTTTTCCTCCTCCTCTGCCCACAGCGGCATCGTCAACTCCTTTGTTTTTAATACTGTGAAGGTCAGTTCTGCTTTTTATACAGGTGACGGCGGCAGGGTGGACGGATTCAGTTGGAGGTGTCCGAATGAACGCTTCCGGGTCCTTCCGTGGGTGATGTCACCGACGAAGGGGTCGGAGCATCTTGCCAGCCGCCGTTCGTCTGGAAACAAAAGGCGGGAGAGCTTTTAACTGCACAGCAAAGAGTGAAAGAGGAGGACCTGCGGGGTATAAAGCTTGTTAATAGCACCCCGCCCGCGTATCATAGCCATCGCCAGATACTGCGCAAACATTGATCCCTAGTCACTCTGAGCGGCACATTGACGACATCACTGCAATTGGATCTGTCGTTAAAAAAATAAATACAAAAATAAATCTGTGCTGCTACTAAGCATGACACAATATCAAATAAATAAACAGGAATAAAAGAAATCAATATCAAAACATTAAACATATACAAAGTTAATGCAAGAAGATCTAACTACAATATCTTGCTATATATCTATGTCTACATATCTATTTTTGTGTTTATATACACCATAATGTTTTATATTACAGATCTTACACATCTATAAAAAAATGAAGATATAAAATGCATGAAAACAAATATATGTAAAATGAAAAGTACCAATCTAACATATAAAATTCAATAAAATTCAACTGATTTAAAATGACTCATAAAAATGTAACAAATGTCTTCAAACAAAATCAATACCAAATCTAACATCTCTAAAATATCAAAATTGATAGACATACAAAATATTAAATTAATAATGACTAAAATATAACACACACACCCATACACACACACACACACACACGCACACACACACTAAAGATGTTTTCCTTTGTACTGTCCACAATCACTACATGCTGTAAAATGAATAGCATACTAGCATCTAATACCTGTAAATATACAATGTAAAATTGAATATATAAAAGCAAATAATTAAAATATACAGACAAATCGAGATCAATAATTTAAAATTATATGAAACATCATTGTTTATCACAATAGAATTTTCTCCTGGGTGGCTACAGTGAAAAAAAAAAGGCTATGAATTCCTACAACACATGAAATAAAAAAATTCCCAGAGAAATTGGAATCAAAACACAAAATGTATCTCTCCCAACAACAGGCTTGGTTTGTATGCTTTTACACACAAACAACACACACGTACGCATGCGTGCGCACACACGCACACACGCACACACGCACACACGCACACACACACACACACACACACACACACACACACACACACACACACACACACACACACACACACACACGTGCACACTCAATATAAAAAGATTTTTGATTAAAAATAGCTTTGTGCGTGCTGTCCCTGGACATCATTTGAAAGTAACTGAAGAGCCAAAATACACGCACACACATTCATATGTTAGAATGAAAAAATATATACTAACAATAATAATAATTGAAAAACTCTGATGAAAGAATCATTTCAAAGGTTGACTAAGGACCATTAGTGACATCAATTGCAATTTCAACTACTATTAAGTGAAAATGGGGACGTGCTTTTCAGCAGCCGCTTATTTCCCAAAGCCTGTTATTTAGCGTACAGGCTGCCTGTCATGTCATTCAAAATCGAGCGGCGAGGGGAAAAAAAAAAGGAAAAAAAATACGGGAGGGACAAAACATTCTTGGCTTTCTGGGAGAGGCAACAACGCCCATCAGCAATTTGCGGGGGGACAATGGTTGTTCAAGGATGAAAGGAGAAGGAAGGTGAGGAAGCCAAAAGCAAAAGCAACAGTACAAGCGTTCACTCCTCAGCTCCTCGCAATGCATTTTCACTGGAAACGCCAAAAATATTGACATTCATCTTCACTACACAGGACTATTTAAAAAAAAAAAAAAGGTTGGCCCCTAAATAGGATAAAATAACTAAATAATGTCATGAATGGAAAATAAATTGATACTCTTCAAGAAGACAATGACAGGTAGAATTTTAGTCAATGTAAATGAACAAATATTGTTGTTCATGCTACTTTTTTCTTTTTCAATATATGTAATTCATTGTTGGGATGTTGGGTATGACAATATATTGAAAAAAAACAAAGCATTTAAGAAAGAATGGCGAAATAAGATTTGAATAAAATGTAATAATAATAATACACATTAAGGTGATGCTCCAGATGACCAGAAATTGCATTTGTTTTTTTTTGTAAAGTTTCATTTAAAATGTATGTTTTGCTATTTTTTTTTTTTTAAATTCAAGATAAGTGAACGTCATTGTTTCAAATTTGGAATGTGGGATGAAATAATCTATTTTGCAGAAATTACACAAGAATACAAAATTGGGGGAAAAGATCAAACTCATCAATGTGGAGTGGTTGCTTATTAAATTTTACATGTTGGTATTATCGTATCTGGATTTGTGTTAAAACAAATAAAATACGGCGGCTGCCTGTTTTGTTTTGGATCACGTAGCTTAACATGAAATGAACAAGGACATGATATGTCATCTCCAACTAACATCCTTGTTTAGATTTTAAAACTACCTTCAGGCGCTTTCAAAAAAACTTGCATATGAATCTTGGATGTATAACTCAGCTTTGTTGTGTGACACAAGAAAACATGAACTGTATGGCTTTTGATTCATATTTCAACCCATTTCCTCATGTCCAAACCCATTGCTAGTTAGCTTCGCTTTGGCGTATCTCCAAAGAAAGACATCTGCTTTGATCGTAATGATTGGTCAATAATTGCAGTGGGGTCGAGCGAGACTCGGGGTGGGACACCCCGTTGAGCCTGTTGCGCCCATCTCCATGCGTGCGTGTTCTTATTATAGCGCGCGCGAGGGGCTGTTGCAGCCTTGTCAGTGCGGCTGTTTGAGTAGATGAATGATCGGGGCAATGTGCTTGGACTGTTCGCCCAAAGCCCCGCTCCCTCTGTCCCCGCGACTGTCGTATTGATTCTGTTCAGCGCCGCGCCGCCTGTCGCTGTGGATATACATGTTAACACAGCGCCTCCAGTCCCGCCGCCGCTGCCGCCGTGCCTGGCCTGGCCTGGCCCGGCCCAGAACACTTACAAAAGCTTTATTGTGCTTCGTTAAGATCGCGACAAGACAAAGGGCTGTTGCAACCAAGTCAATCTTTTGTTATTGAAAGTAACTCTACTAAACTGCCAAAATGTAACAAATCGAAGTCAACAACACTGAGTAGTCACGCTCGAGCTTTGTTCGGCTCCTGTCGTCATGGCAATGAAGGTTGATGATTTCAAATCTATGCCTTTTCCCCATACCTTTCATTTTTTTCCAAAATCATCCACCAAGGCAGAACAATAGCAAATTTGGGTCAACACAACATTATGCATGTTGACAGGTTCTTTGTACGAGAAATTGTGGTGTAATTTCTTATGAACAAACAGAAAACCTTGGCGTAGATAATTAGCAACTCTAGAAGTGAAGCACGAGAGGTGTTAAACTTGGCTTTGCGACATGAGAGGAGCATTGTTGTGCTCGGATGACACCTGTGTCCTTGTTCCCGTCCACTGCAGGTGCCGCGCTAACGCTAATGTCCCCCGACAGACTCGGAGCGTGTCCAGCGAATTCAGGCCGCTAGCTGCCTCATTGCCTGCCACCCAGGGCACGGCCGGAGCCAAAGCGGGAGGGGGGGGGGAGGGGGGGGCAAGCCCAAACCGAGTGCGGTGGCAGCACGACGCGCGCGACATCTTTCCGTGCGGGCGTACTTACATTGATGCCCTGTGGACTGTACATCTGGCTGGCGGCGAGGCTGTCACTGTATCCGCCGGTCTGGCTGATAACATGGCGAAGGGTATCCACCTGGAACAATGGAAGAGGGTTTGGTGGGGGTGGGATGGTGTTGGGGGGGGGGCACACATAATAAAAGCCCAGGTCAGACAAAAGGTGCGGATAACAAAGAGTGGCGTGCAGCTGGAAAGGTCAGTGCGATACTGAAAGGCTAGCGTAAACAGGACACAATCAGTGCATGGCAAGCTTGTACAAGCTTGATAACCAGCAAAAGGACAAGATATGATGAGGAGACAAATTAGGAATGCACCATTTGTGGTTTTCGTGATCACGTCTAAATCAAATAAAACAAAGTGGTGAAATGTCATCTGTCCGCACTGTCGTAAACCGTATCGGACTATGTTGCTTTTCTCAAAATGACACGGAATTGTATTTGCCTACTTCAAATGGGGGGGGGGGCTTGCTTTTAGATGATTAGTGTAATTGCACATCCACAACAGTAGGTGGCAGTGGCGCTCTCGGTATTACAGATTATGATTTTGGTAACTGTTAATGAACTTTTTACATGCCTGTTTGGCTGCAGTCACTGTAATGAATAGGGCATTTAGTCGTCGAATCTTTTTTTTTCTTCTTCTGGAAAACAGCCATTTTCCATGTTCACTGGGAGCTACTTTGCAGCTCTTGGCAGCGCAGTCAGCCAGGTTATGCTTGAAAAAGCACACCTGCCATTTGGGTTCCACTACAAATGACTCTACTCAAGGCTCATTTAGTCAAACTTTTTTTTCCCCCCTTCCTCTAGCGGAAATGCACGGAGCAGTCTGACATAGTCGTAAAAATAATCCATTACGCCGAATGTGAGGTTGGATGTGGGCGGGGGCAAGAGGGGGGGGTTACCCCGAAGAGCACTTTACCCCCTTTAAGAGTTGTCACATTTGCATATTCACGGTCAACCTCGGGTGTTTCCAGAGTTGATCTGAATAGGAAAAGTGTGTGCGTGTGTGTCGGATGTGTTGAGGAACGCTGCCAAAAGCACTGAAACCAAACGAGAGAATCACCACGGGTGGTGTTTCTTCAGTTCCCGGTGAAGACTGGTAACACTCTTGAGCGCGGCGCCGGACATCTGCGTCCACTGGGGCAAGGTCGCACATGTCGCCCGTGCGCTACGCCGCCGGCTACGCTACGGCTACGCTAAGCGCGTCAGGGGTGCTGATAAGTGTTGCGCCATTTCCAGAACTGTCCGCCGTCGTCTACTCAACGAGTCTTTGACAATGGTCGGCGCCATCACGGAACGCTGGAGGCAAAGCTCAACCTCCGAGTCTTGGTGGAGGTCGAGCTATTGTGTTCATCTCAATTAGCGGGGGCCGGTTTACAAAGCAAAGACGGCCAAGCGGCATTTAAGCTGTTGCCTCATTGAGATGCATATTAGCGTTTATGACGTTAATCCTAAAACATTCCAAGATTGAGTGAAGCTTTTGAACCTCAATGATGAGGACTGTATGAATGCAGGTTGCAACTGAAGCGTGTTCTCGTCTTGTAAAGCATAGAGGCGCCTACCTGGGATTGTATGTTGGCCCCAACCTGCCCCCCTTGGTACGAGTCCCCATTGAGGGACTGCACACTCATGAACAAGTCTCCGGAGTTTGACATGTTAAAGGAACCAGCAGAACCTGAGAGCACGACAGATGCAGAGAAGGAAAAGAAGAGCCAGAAAAAAAAGGATAGAAAAAGGAGTTTCAAAGATCTCGCACGAGCAAAAGTGGGTTGGTTAGTTGACGAGGAGCGGCACGGAAAACATCCCAGAACTCCTGCCTGGTGGATTCGATCACTGTTTGTTGTGCACGCTGGCATGTGAGTATGTATTTCATTAAGGAAGCCATAATTGATCTGCAGGAAGACCCAAAGAACGGCGTCGGACCTTTAATGGACCTCAGCTGCCCAGATGTAAAGGGAGCAGGGCGTAACTTGATTTCAACACCCGGTCCTAATCCAATACTGCGGCCGACGTCTCTTTATGACAAAAGACTCGGCTTGCCCTTTCGCCGGCTTAATGGCATGCACGAGGTCAACCGGACAAGAGGCAGGAACAATTAAGAGCAAAAGGGTCAATAATGCAGAGCGAGAGAGAAGAAAATGAGTGTCAGATGGCCAGCTGAAAAAGGCAAGAGGCAAGGGACAGCGTGCACCTTCTGGGTTACTTCAAGAAAAAAAGGCCAAAGCGCACAGACAACACTATCCAGCTTTAAGAGCTTAGGTCAACATCTGCGCTAGGTGAAATGGAAGATAAATAAATATCTTGGCCGGAGCGGTGTGTGTGTCTGTGTGCGTGTGTGTGAGATGTTACCTGCTGAATTGGGAGTGGAGGGCGAGTTGGCCTGGCTGCCGTGCGCAGACACACTGGTGGCATTGACGGCGGTCCTGGCCGCGTACATGTTGGCCTCCTCCTGAAACTTGCCGATGTTTTTCTTGTAGCGGATCCTCTTGTTTCCAAACCAGTTGGAGACCTTTTTCCACAGCACACACAGTGTTCGGATTACAACACGCACGCTTTTTGCTGAATCGACATTCGTGATTGCCTGCGCTCGGAGGACCAGTATAGTAAATATTCCTAAATATATACATATACAGTATAAAAACAAAACGTTTGCAAAAAGTGTTTCAAGTTTTTGGGTTGCCAGTGGTCACCTGTGACACTGTGATGCTGCATTTCTTGGCCAACTCTTCTTTGGCCTCTTCACTGGGATAAGGGTTACTGAGATGGGAGTAGAAGTACTCGTTTAGAATCTCTGTTGCTTGTTTGTTGAAGTTCCTCCTTTTTCGCCTAAAGCAGAAAAAAAAAAAAAAAAATTAACATTCCCCTTGTATAGCTTTGAAGTAACAAAAATAATAAATATTGTTTATAAAAGATTACGGAGATTATGGTGCATCTACAGAAATTTTCATTGATGTACACTGTTCCAGTCAAATAAAAAAATAAAAATAAAACAAAAAAATATATATAAAATGAACATTTTGACAAAACGTTTCTAAATTTTAAATTTCAGTTTTGCCCTTGTTTTCTTCTCTAGCGTGTTTTTTTTTTATAATAACAATTCTAACATATGAACTTGGAGCCCAAGACATCATGAAGATAGAAAGGCATACCTGGCGTCGAGGAAGCGCGAGCGCAGGATCATGACGGCCTCGCAGGTGCTCTGCTTGAGCTGCATCTGGATGGAGCTGAACTTGCGGTGGATGATGCTGACCATGCGCTCGATTTCTTTGGGCGAGATGGGCCGCGTTCGAGACTGCTCCCGCAGCAGGTTCATCACGTGGGTGGTGAACTCGTTGCACGCCTGCACAAAGAGTGACGCGAGCTCATTTGTTTTTTTCATCGTGTAATAGCAGTGGCTCAAACTAGCTGGACAGGCTAACTGTTAGCTTATTTAGCTTATTTATTTATTTAGCTTATTTATAAGAATCGATCAACATTGCGGTTCATAACGGTACTTCCAATGGTGCAAGCCCAAAATATGAAGAAGAAAAAAAAAAGTAAAAAAATAGGTTATTGTAGATCTGATAAAGTGATGATAAATTCAGCCAATCATTATCGGTGGGCGATTAATCGGAGGATCGCTAATTAGGATGCATGTTTAGTTCAATGAAAATTGGGAAATTGTCCTTCCTCCGTGTGCAGCTTTTAACTCATTCTTCACACGAGAAGGAAACTGGAATATCCTTTAGCGGGACAATAAGATCGTACATTCAAGCAGCCGAGGCAACGTACCATGCATGACGGCAAACAAAGGTGGCGCCGGCGCTCGAGCGCTTGCCATCACAACAAGAATGACGACTTGGAGACAAGTGAAGGCAAACGGAAAACGACAGCAGGCATTCAGCGTTCAAGACGTTTAAAAGTGTGTGGCGCTCCTTCTTTCCTTCCTTCCTTCCTTCCTTCCTTCCTTCCTTCCTTCCTTCCCTGCCTGAATCAGTCAGCGCGTGAGACTGCAAGGTGTCTGCTGCTTGTCAACACCGAGGTTACGTCAGTCAAAGTGACGCACCGAGCAGCCGTTTTGCCGACATAACTCAGTCATACGTGCGCGTGGCGGCGCGAGCTAGCGCGGTGACATACACACACACAAAAAGGCGCAGGTGTATATTGACTTTGACAGTCGGCGATGACTCGCCGTCCTCCGGAGAAGATGACAAAGCCGCGACGGCACTTTGACTTCCCCGAGAGTGACGAGACGTTCAAGTCGTTGGAGAAGAGTGGCGGCGCTGTGACGGACAGAACGGCTGGCCGCCGTCTGAAAAGCGCAGACTGGTTGTCCCGCCTAGCAACGATTGGGCCAAATTAGAATCGTTTTGCTTCGGATCAAAGTCAGGAAAGGGCCAAAATTTCTGAAAGACTATCCTGACCGATTATCCTATGGTGTGGGGTGTGCCAAACAATTAATCAGCCGCTTTAAAAAAAAAAAAAAATCAGCCCCAATTTTTATTTATTTATACGACAGGCAAAGGAAGTTGCTCAATTAGACGCCTCCAAGAGAGAAAAAAAAACATTGTCATTAGATGGCCCAGGTGTGCCTAATGTTGTGGAAACTTAGCTCATCGTCACCTCTTGAAAAGGTCAGTTTGCCAGACGAGGTCAGGGCGGGCTGACCTCTGACCTGCGCCTCGACACACATTCACAATCGAGCGTGGCAGCTGCTTTGACCCGTCCGTTGGAAATCAAAGGCACGCCGCACCGCTTTCATCTATCAATCTATCTGTCGAGGCCAGCGATGTATGCAGTCTATACGGACGGCATCTCCATACCATTCAAGGATTCATTTTAGTTCAACTTCCAGTCACATCTTTTCAACAAAAAAACATTACCCCATTGAAATGGTGACACAACTAATTAATCAGCATTTCGATTCATCCCAATAAAGAAAATGGATCTCTTATCCAATCCAAGTCAACGTTCCCGCCGCAGAGTCGATTTGATGTGGAAAGTGTCCATCAGCTGTATTTGTTTTGGTTACAAGGAAAAGACTTTCATGTCTGGCCTTTCAGAAGAGTCCAGCTGGAATCCGCCCAAAAGAAATTCAAGCTAATGAAATAATAAAATGATTCAGCTGATGCGATCAGTTTATTTCGCTGCGCTCGTCTCAGGCCGAGCCAACGAAGCGCTCGCTCTAATTTGTCGTCGTCGTCGCCCCTCCTACCTGTTCATACTTCTCCAGCTCCGTGTGGTAAATCTGTCGGATCTGCGTCAGCTTGGCCCGATAGTCGGAGTGTTCCGCCGAGTTGTCGGCGCCGATGCCTCCCGTGGCGGCGGCGGCGGCGGCCGCAGCTGCCGACCCGCCGCCTTTCTCGGGCCCGGCGACGCCCTCGGCCAGCAGCATGTTGTCCAGACGCATCAGCTGAGGGTCGGGAGGTTCTTCCTCCTGGGCGCCGCGAATACTGAGCACTGGGGAGAACACGGCGAGACATGCTCACGTCAAAAACCTGACAAATCGTCACTTGGGCCAAAGCAAAAAACCCACAACGTTTTACAATGACTTGGGGAGCGTCTTAACCGTCTTCCGTGTCTGTCTTGCAAACGATCCTCCTTAAAATATGGCCGTCATTTTAATGGATCAAGTCGGAGCCATAAAACGCCGCCGCCGCCGCCTCAAAAAGGCCGGCAGCGAGCTGAGATCATAAAACGATAATTTCATCGATTCTGACAATCATTTCATGAAGAAAAAAAAAAAAATGAACAAAGCCTTGCACCAGAGTTCATCTTTCATGGTGCTCCTTATGCTCAGACTACGTTTGCTCTCTGGCTGACGGCTTTACGGTCTTGTCGGCGGGGGGGTATTTAAAAGCCACAACACCAATAAACATATTATATTCATGCAAAGACACGTTGCTCAATTTCAATAAATGTGTATTTAAAGAGGGCTGAGCTCAAGTTTGAAATTGCAGGATCTTGATGCATCATAAAAATAGCAAATAATCAAAATTGATGATCCTAATAAGCGCTTATGGGGTCGGCAAAGACACCTTCGAAAGGCCGCACGCACACAAACACGCACGCACTTCAACAGCGTTGTCAAAAATGGCAGCCCTCCGCCTGACGTCTGCTCACACTCTCGTCGAGGTGAGAGTGCGTTTGAACCTGTCGTCACATGCCCGCGGCCCTCAAATAACACTTGGCCGGCCGGCCGGCCGGCGTGACGAGGAGGCCCGGAAGAGGGTGCCGAGACGCAGCGCGTGTCCGGCGATACGTGCTTCAAAACAGCTCAGAGGATGCCACAATCACAAAAAGAAAGAATCTTTGTGAAGGGACATTGTCCAGGCGTTGCGAGGCGTTGATTGTCCTGCCTCTTCCCGCCACCAGAAGGCGAAAGGAGCCGCGCAGGCAGTCTTCCCGCCGAAAAGAGAAAAGGCGAGCGAGCGAGCGAGCAAGCGACCGGGTGCAGCCCTCCATTACAAGCGCATCTTCAAGGACAAAGACAGCTCGGCGTCCCGGCGTGCTTTGAGTGGGACGGCGTGATTACGGGCGCTACATCCTGAAGACGACGGCGGGGGTAAATTGTGTTGTTCTCCCGCCGCGGCCGCTCACGGCGGCGGCTCTTTTGTAATGACGATGTAAGCCGGAGTCGCCCCGTGACCTTTGCGGCGAGCGGGGGGTCCAGATGGAGAGCTAGTCTGCCCTCTTTTCTTCTTTCTGCTACCCTTATTCTTTTTTTTTCTCCCCCTCTGCCTTGCTTCTCTTTTTCTCCTCAAGCAATATCATCATCCATTCGCATCAGCTCCAACACGTGAGCAAGCTCGACTCGAGAGGCAAATGTCAATGGCCATCAGACGGCTGGAAAAGGTCAGGAGTTCACACGGGGGGAGGCGCACACATGCAACGCGTGCGTGTGTGTTGGCAGACATTTTTCCATGCGAATCACACCAGCGGCAGGAAACGCTCGCCAATTGGATGCTGACAAAATAGCGGCACATCCCGACCAGAGGGGGGAAATCTAATGAGCCCGAGAGTGATTTATTAATTCCCTGCCTTCCGACTCCCAGAGTGCACGGCTAAAAGCATGAAATGGATTAAATAAATACAATTAATAAGGGGGGAATCAAACAATCGGCCGCGCCGTGTATAATTACCCCGACCGCGGCCGTCAGCTTTATTTATTCCCGTCGGCTAATAGCGAAGGAATCGATAAGGCCTTAATGCCAGTCAGAGTGCGCCTTGTGAACTCTGCGAGCGTACATTAACATAATCACCTGACACGAGCACAAGTGGCCCTATTGCAATACATCACGTGCACGCGCTTGCATAATAGCGCCGAGAGCCTTTTATTGTGCGCCTCCATCCTGCCTTTATTTCACAGGCCCTGGCAGATGAGTATCTATAAAGGGAAGAAGGCCATCATCTCATCTTGATCATTACCGACAGACTTAATTGAACAATGAGAGGACACGTTCCCCTCTTCCTCCCCCCCCCTTCCTTGTCTCCGCTTTGCTCTTGTATAATCCCCCTCCCTCCTTCCTATGCAATGTGGGGCAGGCACTTCCACCCTCCCAAAAAAAGGCACCACATTAAAAATGAATAAGCGTCAAAAACAATCCTCTAGCCGTATGCTGGAATAATGAATGGAATTCTAAGAATAAGCTTTTGTTTTGCTTATTGACAAAACTAATTTCTGCTGCTTTACTCCCTTAAGAGCTGGCAGGCATCCACCGCCGCACTGCCTGCTGTGTGCAGACAACGAGAGCGTAAATAAACAGGCCGATTAAGCCGCCCACACAGGGAAGCAAGCGTCAAGGTACTCGGCGCACGCACACGCGCGTGCCCGCCCGCCCGCACGCACGCACAAAACGTCCGGCAACCTCTGTGCGGCCGCCTCCACGCGAGCGCCTTTAAATAAAAGCATGTTTCATTAACGATATCGAGGCACGGTGTCACAATTAGGAAGATGGAAGAGGCAACGGCTGTGATGGAGCCTCCTCGTCTCCGGCTGACGCTGGACCGGATCCATTTCCCATCCATAGAGTAATGCAATAGACTCGGCAACGATTGGGCCGGCGCGCCTTTTTGCATCCTTCCTCGCCGCGCTCACGTGACCCGGCCGGCGCTGGCTGTGCTTTCTATTGATTGTGTGGGCACACGTCATCTCGGGTTTCAGCAGTTAATAAATCAGGTCTGCTCCTGACACAGCCGCTCTGCAAGTGTGTGTGTGTGTGTATGTGTGTGTGGGCCTGTCACGGAGCAGTCAGCAGGAGTGAAAGCGACAGCCACATGATAATGTAACATCACCACCATTCATCCCTGCCACGCAGCATTCTGAGACAAAACAACAACCCAGGAACCTGGAGAAGGAAGTGGCGGGGGAGGTGGCGGCGGCTGAGGGCTGTGGGAAGCGGCGGCGGCGGCGGGCGTGTGATTTACAGCAGACATGACAAGTATCACTAATACAAGTCCTCGCCTCGGTGCTCCACCGGGGAGTTCAGAATCCGCTCATCTGCATGTGTTTACAAGCGCGGCGCCGTCCCGCCAAGTGACCTGCGATGGGACCAAACCACACCGCCGATGATGACCGCTTTTTATTGCCCCTTTCGTGTCTTGAAATAAGTAAAATGTTGAGAGAGGGAAATTTTGCAGAATGACAATTTCACAATCTGCCAGTGGTCAGGTCGGGCATAACTGAGCATTATTATATTTGGAATGATCAGGACTTTTGTCACGATTTTCAGGGAATGTCAACATGTTCTGTTTGTAACATGAAATTTTGAATATCAAGTCATCTCAAATATTCATTTTCTTATATTCCCAGAAGAACACACACACACACACACACACTGACCCATTTAGGCAAAGTACAGACTAACGACAACGAATACGTGCCACATTAGGTCAGTCTGATTTGCTGTTTTTAATCGTCGCGTTAAAAAATAGACGTGGTAACAAAAACCCATGGCACCAAAACTCCCGAAAAAGCAACACAGTAGAGGGCGGGATGTAGATTTGTGGTATGTGTCAATGGACTCCTGGGAGTGTCTCGTGGCCCAAAATGTTCCCTCCATCACCAGGTAATGGAAAACTGTACAGGCTCAGTACACAAGGGCGCAGTCATAAAGTCGCTCGAAAACAGCTTGCTGTTTTATCAGCCATCTCGAGTATCATGTGCAGAAAGGGAGCGTTGTATCTGACACTCGGCGGGAGGGGAGGGGGGGGGGGATACCAAGGACGAGGAAAAACGCCAAAGAAATGCTTTAGGGACAAGGAGCGGTGGGGGAGGGGGGGTCGAGGGGACGGGGGTGGCGCAGGCGAGGAAGGGGAGAGCGCGACGGAGGGAGAATGAAAGGCGAAAAATAGAAATGGAATAGGAAAGCGAGGTGTCAATTAAAAAAATGAACCCCAGTGCATTTGGGAGGTGACAGCTGGTGGGAGACGAGCTGACAGGCGTCACATTAGGCGGATTTGGTGGCCGCTCCCCTCATCCCCTCCTTTTTTAACCCCCCCCCTACTTCCATTCGCCTCCTTCTCCGCCGCCGATGATGGGTACTTTCTCATGCGTCTGCAAGCGAGGCAAGAACTCAGCTTGGTGTTTTTCAGAACAAGCTCCCCCTGCAGCTACTCCTAATAACGGTAATTATCGTCATCATCCCGGGCCTAAGCAGGCCAGTTTGAGGCCCGAGGGGCTGGCCTGATAATGAGGAAGCCAGTGCCAGAGGAGAAGACCATTCAGAACACCGCCTTGCCACCATAGCACTGCGCTCCAATTCAAAAGAAAAGAAAAAAAACTTCATTAAAATCATTTATTACTACAGGAGTATGTATGTATATATACTAGCCTCCGGCTGTCAATCCTTCCCATGGTGTCTTGAAATAAAGATCTCAGCCACTGTGTCGGATGAAATGTTCCAGGCCGCACCGGAAGCCACGGATGAGAAAATCACGAGCTGGCGTAGACAAAGACTTGTCTATGGCAAGAATCTAAGAGCAAAACTCACTGAAACGATCTTTGGAAAATGATCATCTCACACCTGCTCACACGTGTTTCCTGTTTGTGGTGGTGTTAGAGCTCATCGCTTGGTTCTTGCTTGTGTTACATCACCCAAAAAAGACTCAGAAACTGGTGATGATCAAACATACAATAACATCCCGCTTTCCACACCTTTTTTGTCTACACTGTTTGTACTATGTGTCCTCTCTGCATCCATTGCAGCCTGGTCATCCTAGAAGAGGGACCCTCCCATCTGTGGTCTCTTCTCAAGGTTTCTCATTTCCCCTAGCTGGAGTTTTGAGTTTTTCCTTGCCCTCTTGGGAGTTTAAGATCAGTTTAAGATCAGGGGATGTTTGAGAATATCTTTCGTTTTTCACATGTCCTGAGTGTTGTTGTTAGTCACCTAAATGTTGAACAGAGGCTGTGATTTACCGAAGTCAAATTCCTTGTTTGGCACGCTCAAACATGGCGAATAAAAAACTCTTGAATCTTGAATGTCGTCAGGCCAAGACTAAACCTCTTCTTAAGACGAGAACAAGACTTTTGGACCAAGTCAAGACCAAGACCAGACCGTGACAAGAGCAAGACCAAAGAAAAAAGAATGAATATGAATAAAACCTGACAGGGTTGAAGAGGTTAAAGAGCTTTCTAACATTTGTTTGAATCTTCTGGCAGCTCAAAACTGGATCACCAAAACTTCCAAGCTTGAAAGACCAAGACCCTTTTCAACACGTCTGAGAAGTGTATGGCTCCACTATTGATTTCAAACACGATTTGAATATTCGACTTTGCGAATATAGTGGCATCCCTAATATTGTGAACTACAAAGAGAAAGTAATATTTCAATCACGCACAAACAATTTTGGATGCAATTCAGAAAGCTCAAATCTGGCAACCCAATTGAATATATTGTATATAAATGTTTTTGACTCGAGGTAAGATTAAGAGTACAAAAAAATCCCACTTGCTTCTGATTGGCCGTCTACCAGAAAGAAGCCTGCCAAGGGGAATTGTCTCAATACAGCTCGCTGCTGCGCCAGCAGCCGATGATCACATGTGTGACGGAATGATGTCAGCTTGACGTGGAAAAAGAAGGGGGGGTGGAACTAAAGCATTTATAGCAATCTGAGGACAAGGCGGAACTAAACTTTTGGAGAAAACTTTGTTTCAAACTTCATTGTAGCACCAACGATGAGTGCAAAGAAAATGAGCGCACTTCATTTATCGGGGTCTGGCGTTTGCCTATCAATTACTTCTAATCAAATGTCACGCGGCGCACTGATGCTGAAAGCGAGCCAGATGGCGAGGCGCCGCCGGCCGGCGACGGCGGTCCTGCCCTACAAGCGCCGGGACGAGATGCTGGAGCAGCGGCCCGGTAACAGCGGCCGCTTGACGCTTGCACACACACGCCGTGTGTGTTCCTGAGCATGGCACATTTCATAAGGCTTCGCTCTTTGACTGGTGATGAGTTTATGCGAAGGTAATTAACAGTAATTAATCCTTAATTACAGCAATTAGCAGAGTCGCAGTAAATTAAGCCACATCTGGAGGCACGGCACCGAGCAGGGGTGCATGGGAGCCTTTTCTGACAATGGGGGGGGCAATGAAGCTGATGTTCTTGTTCCGCTCTGCCTGGTGGGCCCGGGTCACCACCTGGGTGACTCGCCGGGCCTCCTCAACCGTTGTATGTCGGAGAGCCAGGGGTTCCTTTGTGAACATCTGAGGGAGGAAGGCTCCCTCAAGCTAGCGAGCAAGGACGCCTGCCATATGGCCGCCCCGAGACGACATCGCTGCCGGTTCTGCTCGGATTTGCTCGGCTTCACTCGACAACATGCAACATGCGTTAGGGAGGGAGGGGGGGCTTTTCAGCTCGCCTTGTTGTATGCACACCAAAGTGGAAATCAATCAGAGATTGTTTACACCCTTTTATTCTGCTTTGAATATTCAAAGATTGTTTAAAAAGACAACTTGAACTAAAACAGTACTTTAAAATCAAAAATTTAAGGCAACACTAAGTTGGCATAACAAAGCAAGCTTAACTTTTTGCAGTATGTTGCCTTGATATTTGTGCATTCAGCCAACTTTTTTAGTTCTATTTTTTTACAGCGAGTACTCGAGAAACACCAACTATCATACCAAAGAATATTTGTTGTAATTGTTTAATTTTGTTGTAGCAGCAGAATAAAAAAACAAACAAAAAAAAACTGTCATTTTAGTGTGGTTTGAGGTTGGTGGTGACGAGGGTGTCGTCAATAGTTACGGCCCACGCTGCTTATGTTTTTTATTGTGGTGAATGACTCGGGCGGGAAACATGTTATAAAAACTCTCCACGCAACTTGATGTCCCTCAATTGTTGTCTGGCAACAACGCAAGCCTCAGGTCATTTCTTAACTCGCCAGGAGATCCAGGTTGTCGTCTTGTGACCGTTTCCAGCGAGTAAAAGCCTCAACACACACCAGACACTACATGATTATCACTCATGATAATCTAGTATATCCTCAAACCGTTGCAAATGGCCCAGTGTCCCAATACTTTTGTCCATCCAGCACGCCACGGCTCATCCGTCATTCCGCTCCACTATTTCAAACGATTGTGAGTCATTATTTGCATGACCTCGTGATGCATTTCATTTCCACCAGGAGCAATAGATTCCATGATGACAATGCTCCTCTCTATGAGGCACAAGTGCTCACTGAGTGCTTTGAATGGCATGATAATGATGTTAGCCCCATGCCAATTCCTCCTCGGTAAACTGATATGATCCGATTGCCTGCTCTATATATAGACATGTTCCAAATGGAGCTTTTATGTGTGTTATGGCAGTTATTTCCAGCGAGTGGCCCACCAGATCGAGCCACATACCATCCATTCTTGCGCTGCCACAAATAAACAAATAAATAAATAAATATGGATGAATGAAATAAATAAATAAATGAATGAATAAATGAATTAATCAAGCTCGGAATCGTTCCACAAGTTGAGATGGCCAAACCTGAAAGCAAGAAAGGACACAGTTGTTGTCCCATGACGCGGCACAAAGCAAAGTAGTCTGTCAATGTTTTGTGGCGCCGTATGAAAAGCCGCTTTCACTGCTGAATAAGCTTACATGACTTTTAACTCCATTTGAATTTGGGGCAGTTTTTTGGAAAAAAATGTCCCTTCCTAAAATCCTGGGGAAAAACCTGTCATGGTCATGACAATTTATTATTTTTTTTATGAAAAATTATTTAGTTAACAATCAGTTCCGTGAATAACTGAATCGAGTTGTGCATGCTTGGTTAAAAGAAATACAAATTAAAAAGAAAAAAGACAGAACTCTTACTATTAAATATTTTTAGAATTGGTTATTCTATTGATTATTCCCATCAATTAATTGTTCAATCAGATGCAATTTTATTTGCATCAAAGTGTTTCCAAAATATTTTTTCCACATTTATTAACCAACTATTTTTGTTTGTTTGGTATTATTTAGTGATTTAAAAAGCTAAGCAATATAAAAAAATTGGGACAGTCTAATTTAGACCCTCAAAAAAGTATTACTCGATTATTAAAATACAATTCGACTAATTTGATGATGGATTTGTTGCCGATTAACTCATCAACTTTGACAACTCTACGTGAAATTGAATTAACCGAATTAATCATTCAAGAGCAGAAAACCCTTAAAAATGGATTATTGACCCCTAAATCAAAAGATTTAATCACAACCGGAAGAAGAGGTCATCTCAGTTAATCACACAGAATTCAACGTGGAATGGTGCCATCCAAAAGTTTGCGCTGGCATAACTATTTCAACATGTGAAAGAGTCTCCCCTGCAGCACATTCTGTGCCCCCCCACATCAAACACACACACACACAGACACACAGACACACACACACACACACAGACACACACACACAGACTGAGTGCCGATGGTTCCATTTGTCATGGAGCCTCCCCATCAAGGCGGAAGGGGTCCGAGCAGCTTTGCTCTGCTGCGTGTGCACTTTGTTTGGACGCTGTCACAACTGCACAAATCCCAGCGAGGTCCGCAGCCTTGCCAGGCCAGGCCGGGCGCTCGCCGGCGGCCGGGAGTGACGCAGAGTGTGCCCCTCGCTGTCAGCGCAGGCAAACAATATGAGGGATCACACTCCATTTGTGAGAGCGCGCTCGGCTCAGTTGGCTTCGAGACATGGCTTCCTTCTGGGATTTGGATCGGGATTAAAAGGAAAGTAGACATGGCACAACTTTGAATACGTGGAATAGAACAGCACTGGGCCAATGCAAGAGGGAAATATCTCCTTTTAAAAACAAGTCCAAATGCAAACTTGGACAGCAACAAAACAGGAGAGCCCCGAGTGTGTTTACATCACAAGTAGCGGTCCCAGCAGTCTAAGTGAGCACTCCACCCGCGGATAAAGCTTAGTCATTAATCACGGGCCTGTGCCATGGTCCCACCGTGGCAGAAGACTGGGTCACGGGGCGCTCCTCCTGTCACTTAGCAGTCAAATGTGTGTGTGACACACAGAGAGCGAGAGAAAATCGGAGTTGAAGTGGCACTACAGCGGGGGAGTGCTTTTTTTTTTTTTTTTTTTTTGGGGCTGGGAATGTGTCATTTAGCCCGCAGCTAGCAAGAGCACATAGCACAGAGGAATTAATGCCTTAATGCAAACACCAGCGTGCAAGCGCTAAACGACATCTCGACGAAAAGCATATCGGCTCAAGCGCTGCAGATGAAAGCGGCATTTTTTTTCCCCCCTGCCCTAAAAGCGCAGGCTCGATTTGGGGGAAAAAAAATAAAGACAACGAGCCTTTATGGGAAGGCTGCAAAGCGCTTGACTAATCAGACAGCCCCGTGGCATCCGTCGCACATGACAGAATATCCCTTTCAAATAAGACAAATGTGCGTCTGCTCAATGCGCATTCCAGCCACGTTTGACCCATTTTCCAGACAGAAAGCAACCGCAGGTTAATGTGTGCTCAATCTGCATGTGTCTGCCAATCAGCACACCGCCTATTGATTTCTCAGCGTTGAGGAAAAACAAGATGGCCAGCTCCAAACAGAGAACAAAGAATATTACACAGCTCTCAGCGTGATGCAGTCTTTGGCATATTCTGCATATTCAACAGTATAAACACTGTCTTCAATCAAATAAACAGAGCATCAAGAATTACAGCACACTTTACACACCCTATTCATTTGCTTGCTGAAATTATTTTTAGATGGCTGGACCATGTCTCATCCAAGTAAGAGTTGGGTTGAGTAGTTCATCAAAATCAAACAGCACTGTTATTTTCCTGGCTCACTGAATGTACTAAAAAAACACAAAGACATTGCACGGTGCAGGAAATGCTGACAAATCGTTCATATTTGATGTTATATTCAAGATGGAGGAACTGCGCCGAAATACAACAGTGACCGTTGCCTGCCTTCAGGTGGGACGGCAACAAACGAGGAAGGTCGTTGCGGTGGGCAAACTCAAGTCTGCAGGAGATCTGGCTCACTCTGTGGGCCGTAACCATGGAAACAGCATGAAACGTGACATCACGTTTCCCACCAGTTCATCCCGACCAGTTCAAAGGAGTGGCAAAACAAAACCAACGAGTCTGTCACATAACAGATTTTTTCGGGGGGGACGGATCTGTTTTTTTTTTTTAATATTCACGCAGAGAACTAATCCTTGTCTGGTAACTTATGATGAATAATTAAATAATCGGTTGTAGAGCGCAATCTGTAGCCATAACGGCAACACACAGAGATCAGCTGCTAAACTAGAATAAGAAGGCGCTTTGCAGTCTCCTTCAAGGCCCTTGGGTGAGGAGGAGGCAGGTCAGCTTCTTCCACACCTGCACCCCCAGCTGGATCCCCCCCCCCCCCCCCGCCCTCTCGGCCACCTCCATCTCTCTGCCTCATCCTCCTTCCTCCCCGCTGCTGCCCCTCCTGCTCTGGGCTGCACGATGCTATTTATAGGCCTCGGCGTTTCATTTCCACACCTGCAGGGAGGCACACTTGTCACAGTTGGGCCCACGGAGCCTCTGTGGAATTACTGCATGGGAAATGAAAATACACCTTGCTGATGCAGGGACTTGTCACTCTCTCCCCGCGGACGCCTGTGATACCACCTTGTTGTGGATTTGCAATGCGGTGTGCGCCGGAAAGATAACGTGCACCAAAAAAAAAAAAAATAGACAAAAATAAACAGGAATCTGGGCGAAGAAAATTCCTCCACGAGGAGTGCATGCTTTTTTCCGCATACAATGGACATTGTCCCTGGATGTGATTGGGATGACCCAGCGGGCTAATGCTAAGCAAGCAGCAAAAAGTTGTTGTTGTCCCCCCCCCCCCACCATCTTCCTCTTGTTTTTTCCTTCAACTCTGGCAGTTGTGTTTTTTCCTGTCATGCTTTTCTCTCAGGATGTAGTGGGCTGAGGATCCAGTCAGCGGATTACATTATCAGTCTGACCTAGTTGCCAGCTATCTCCTGAGACCTGAGGAGCCGGGCTTTTTCTGCACAGCCTTCCGCTGCTACAACACGCACACTGTGTAACTTTAATTTATCAGGGGGAAGAGGAGGGAGAAATGTGACAGGTTGACAGTTCTCTTTGCCTGCCACTCGTAGCACCGCCTGCCTGCCTGCCTCTGCAGCGTGCCAGTTAAGGGTCCTCCATGGAGAGAACAGTGCGTTACCGCCGGTGACTTTTTACTCGGTGCTCTGCAAACTCATCGGCAAAAAAGGTCGGAGGCCTCTTATTAGTGTGCCGGTTTATGGGGAAAGCGCCTGGAGTCTCTGAAGGTGGGAGAGAAAGCCTTTTTTTGCAAATACCTGAAAAGCTAAAAGATATTCAGTACGTGGTTGCGATTTAAAAAAAAATGTTAAGCTTGAGCTCTAGTTTTGAAAAGAAAAAAAACTTTAATTGTTAAGAAAGAATGGTTGACTTGAGTGCCCAGTATAATTCATTCCGTGCAACCACACATGCAATAAAAGCTTGCTCGGAAGAAGTCAGAGGAAAAATATCGACACTCGCATGTGAAAGCGAACGTAGCCCAAAACAGCCAAACCAAACTTCTAATTTTACACCCCACATCCATGTCAACAGCACTCGACACTTGAGGCTTTTTTTTTCCTCCCTTCCTTTTTTTTACGACTTTTCTTCCCAGCTGAAGTGAAAATAGCCAATCTGGTTTTGTGTGAACATTTTAGGGGGCGGAGTTGAGCGGAGATGTGCTGCTGCTGTTGCCAGATTAGACTCCCGCCCGTGCCAAGGTTATAAACAGGCTGTTATCAGGCTTCCAAACAGAATAATCCTCGCTGTATCAGCGCCCAAACATATGGGGCCGCACAAAGCACCAGCAGCCCCTGACAGAAAGCCCCTTTTAATTACAGGGGAGGGGAGGGGAGGGGTGGGGGCAGGACCTCGCTCCCGTCCCTCTTTTGGAGCAGAGCGTCCTCGTTCGTGTCTGGGCCGGCTGACAAATAGTGTATTTTAGCTCATGTGCCACCTTTAAAAAAAAAAAAAGGCCAAATCTTAACGATCACATATCCTCCTTCGACGTCAGCTAAAATAATCAAAGAAATCCATTTGCGGATCAACAGAATGAAAGGATGCTAAATTCCGAATTTAATCCTCCCTTAAAATATTGAGGATTTGTCAAAAAAAATTTGGGTGGGGGGGAAATATTTGAACAAATATTCTAGATTAAATACATTTTAAAAGTACATGACCCACATTCCAAGAGCTGTCTGTCAATTGAAATGGCTCACCCCCTACCTGGATCCATCCATCCATATTTTACACACTCCCTACAGATTTTAAAGTCCCATTCAATAAAGTTTAAATGTCACCCAGGCATAATAATCGACGACCATATAAACGCTGGCTTGGAAAGGCTATGCAAAAATGACAACATCCCCTTTCCACCCGTGCAATAAACTTTTATTTGACTGAATCGGCCAATAAAAGCTCGCTTTGAGCCTTGTCAATGGGGAGTAATTGGTTCATTTTACAGGAGTGATCGTATATCTCCAACTGTTCCCCCCCACCGGTGTTGACAAGAGGGAGGATGGTCTCATGGGCTCACAAAATAAAACATCTGGAGAGCAAACACACGTTCAGGTGAATGAACCAGAAAGAACCTTCATTCGACTTGGGTGCTTTCTTCAGGCTGGGTTCGCGATATCTACAAATATGAGCACAGCGTAAAGGTATAGATCTTTTCATGAGCTTGGTGTATGTAAAGAAAACATACGCCCGAAAAAAAAAAAAAAAAAATCAATCCAATACGGCCATTAAATTGGAATTTCAGAAGGAATTTCAGGAGAGATTTCAATAGGGAGACAGAGAATCGTCTCTGTCACGCCGCGATTGAGCTTCGGCGTGAGGGAAAAAAAATCGACCGACAGCTCAAAGTGCTGTTAACACATTTTACTTTTCGACACCAAAAAAAGCCATTGCGGCACTTCTTAAATTTACACAAATCTAAATTCATAGGGCATCCCGAGTGACGGAAAATACAAAGAAGAAAGGCTGGTAGAAGAAGAAAGGTTGACTATATAAACTACTGTCCTTGTCATTTTTTGGGGGGCAAATCACTTGTGAGGCAAAATTATAAGCACAACCAAAAACTGAGTGAATTTGCAATCACAAATATTTACCACAAAACAAAAGAAATTGCACAATTACACAATGTATCTATAAATGTAAGGCAAACTTTGTTTTAGCTGCATCATCAGCATCATGATAACGGATGCATGGATGGATATTTTCTGGTGTTATTTGAAGTAACATTTAAAAGTGAGTTTTGCAAACTTTTGATGTTCAATAAATGATTATTTCCCATAATCACCCAGCCCTTTTTGTGTACCCCGCTTAAGAAGTATCTTATTTTGCCACAGACATTTCCAAAGGCTTTTCTTCCCCCTGCATGCTTTTTAAGTCAATTTGTCTTTTGATGAATTTTCAAGAAGAAAGGCAATGAGAGTTGCGGTGCGGCTTGTAACACGCAGTGTCATAAAATGTATGACTGTGATCTTTGTAATTAACTCCAGTCAAACGTAACATTGATCAACGGAGGCGTCGACGCTTTTTTTTTCTAAAGGGGAATAAGTGAACGAGTGAAGGGTCAACGAGTTTTGCTGGCGCGACATCACCGCGTCGGCGTGACGTTTGATTGGCTCCCACAGCTGCTCCGAGAAGCATTTGGCAAGGCCGTATTTGAGCGCGGCCGGTGGTGAGCCGGCGTGTCAGCGGCGGGCCATCCATTGTGGAGAGAAAGCCCCCCAAAATAATAATCAAACCCTCCGAGGAGCATAGCTGCCAGCGCCGCGAAAAACCGACAGACACGTTCCCGCTCTGACAGCCAACGCTGGCACGGTGGAGGTAAACGGACGACGGCGCTCGGCGGCCCCTAACGACTCTGCCCCCCCCTCCCCTCTCTGTTTCAACGGACTGAGAAAAGCCATTAGCCGCCGCCACCACATTACCCCACCATCCCTCACATGGTGGATGGCTCCTCTCTCCCATGAGCACCTTGCTCCAGTCATGCCTGCCGCTCCTCGCCTCTTTACCGACCGCCTCCCCCCCCCCTCCCCCCTCCCTAGGAAATCCCCAGCTCCATACATCACATTTAACACTTTGACACTAACAGTCTATAATGTTTCTATTCTACAAAATCACTCTGCCAACTCTGGGATAGCAGAGCAGAGAGTGAGGGAAATAAATACCACTCACGGCCGCTGGCAGTAAATTCTAAAAGAAAGGAGGAAGTGACACACCAAAAAACGAGAGCTTCTTCTACGCTCTTATGCACGCCTGCCTGCTGGGTGGGGCTTCAAGGGCCTCATCCAAAGCCAGCGCTGCTCCCTCTGGCTTCACTCCTACTGACAGCAACCGCTCTGCTTGTTGACGCCTCATAACCAAGCCATTAAAGCACATATTCGGGGACTTGGACGCTCCTCGCCGAGCACTTTACGGCCGTATAAAAGAAACATTTCACCACCTTAAATTATTAAAATCAAAAAGTGGCATGAATAAATAAAAGAGAACTGAATAAGTGATGTGACAAGACAGATTTGAGGCGTGACCTTTGAGAGTGCCTTCGTAGACAAAAAGAGGGGCACAGTTTCAAAAGCAAGACTGTCAATTGGGCTGTCTTTTGACCTCCAAATTGAATCATTTCATTTAGTTAATAAACATTTGCTGAGCGATCCATCCATCATTCATCACTTTGATGAGAGGCAGGGTCCAACCTGGACTGGTTGCGGGACATAGATCTGACTGTCAACAGTGAAAGGAAACACCATGCTTTCATAGGGGTAGCAAAAAACAGGGGCCCCAAAGTTGAACCCTGTGGAACACCATACCACAGAGAGTGGGGCAGAGACACCTATGGGCCATTTATCATTCTCATCAATGAACCCAAAATGTACGTTTTTGGGAATGTGGGAGAAAACCAAAGTAACTGGAGAAACATTTGCTGGACACATATCTAGTAAATATGGTCATGTTTGTTATTTGTCACTTACACACTGCAACAGACAAAAATGTTGCCATTCAATGGGAATCGGGCACTTGGACCTGCCGAGTCAATCCAGCGGCGGTGTTTGCATATCGTCAGCGGGTTGTTCTCGGAGAGGACATTCATTTCAATTTTGCCATTTAAATCCTCCACTTTGTTGTAATCCTTCATCGCGCCGCATCAACGCTCAAAATGGCCTTATTTTTCAGTCTAATGGCCGAGCTGGCTCGCCCATTAGTCGAGAGAAAGAAAAATAACACGCAGCTCCAGCCTCGGTGTGTGCACCACTCAAAATGTAACGCACATTTCAAAACCAAGTTGAATAATTAATTGCAAGTTAGCTATCCGGCGTACAGCTGGGCCCAGCAGCCTTTTTTTTTTTTTTTGCCCCCAGGCCCAAAGATCTCTCCAACTTTGAGGACAGAGTATGTAATCTCCAACCAATCTAAAGAAAGCAAGTGAACGATAACGCCACATTTCATCACATCGCAGACGCAGAGTGACTCCTCCTGCTTTGCCCTTGAGGTGCTGGCAATCCATAACGACAAGAGATGATTCTCTTCATTTCGCCCGGCTATCACCAGAGTTTGACCTGACTCTCGACGCCGTTGATTTATGAGCCCAATGCAGACATATTAACACGCTGACTATTGTGATTAAATGGGAAATGTCTTCCTTTTAGCGGTAATTGACCCCCTCCATTGACAGACATTATTCTTGATGTAGATGAAACCAAAAAAGTAGCGAGGTGTATTTGCGCTGGAAAATAGATGGATGCACACCAATTGTTTTAATCAAATTCTTTGGAGGACCCATGAAAAGCATTTCGCGTCTGGTGCAGCAACACAATTATACTACATATCAAATCCAGTTTAAAACTACGTTGGAATGAATTCCCTTGAAATCTGCATTCCCATGGAAAAACACCAACAACACTAAACATACTGATGTCAATCAAACCTGCGCTTTATGATCTTTATAAAAGTAGGAGCGTTGCGCTCAGATCTCATTAGATGCTACGGCCAACCTCGGAGAATATTTAGCCACACAAATGTTATTACAACAGCGCATATTTACAACCCTGCATTTTAATACCTGTCAAAATGAGATTTTTTTTTTTTTTTTTTTTTTAAAGGCCACCTTTCCTTCTCGCTTGTCCTTGGCCCATTCCTTTGCAGCGAGCTTGTCTTTATTATTTAATTAAGCCACTACAGCCGCACATTAATAATTGAGTGTGAGTGGAGACCCCGGGCAGCCGCAGGCTCTGGCGCATTGGGCTTCCTGGTGAGGAGTGTATTAAAAATGTGTGTGTTTATGTCCCCGGGGCGTCTGTCCTGGCTGCATAAAATTGAATTGGTTATATCTAATATATCATCCCCTAAGGGTGGGTGGGTGTGGGTGGGGGGCATAGATGGTCCCATCCCGCCAGCAGGGAATGAGCGCAGTCTTAAGAGATTCCGGGGGGGGGGAGCATGAGGCCGTGACGTTAATGTCTCTCAGAATCAAATCGATGGCTGTCCGAATTCTCGACGCGCATGGCCTTAAGCTAGGAGGGCGAGACGAGCCAACCCGGGACCGGATTAAGCCCACTCGTTACCGCTGTCTTTGTTCACTCGGAGTGGCTGCTGATGCGTGCATGGGTGAGGAAGGGTGCGCGGATTACAACCCCCACCCTAAAAAAAAAAAAGCAGTCTCAGATAGCGGATGGATGAATGCTGGTGACTGCAAATACACTCTCTGAGTGTCTTATCTTCTCATGCCACCATCCCCCCACTCCTCACCTCCACGCGCAGGCAAGCCTTTATCCCTTTCGCCTGCTGCACCTTTAAGGTCCGCAGACTCCACGGGAACGAGCGAGCGTTTTAACACCACCGCCACCATCCTCCATTAAGGTCAGGGCCTAAATTATTGATCGGCCACCTCTATCAGCATAACGGTCACGTAGCCACTATCACAATCTAACCCCGCCGCCCTCGGCCAGCTCTCTGCAGCTCCCTCAATTAGAGCCAGATTCTCATTACAAAGAGAGACAGCCAGCGAGGAGGGGGGGGAGCAAGGTGGAAGAGAAAAAGAGAACGAGAAAGAGAGTGGTCCATTTCAGACGAAGGGGGGGGGGGGGAACCGGCGAGGGGGGGGGGGGTGCAGAGGCAATCTCTATAACCACCCGCTCCCCCCTCCGCCTCTTCCTCCTCCTCCTCCTCCTCCCCTTGAAGTCTCCCATCATCCCCAGCAGACAAGACCCAAAGATGACAGGTCTTATCCTCGCCAAAATGCAGCCGATAAGGCTGCTGTAAAAGAATAATAAAAGAATAATGCATGGAGGGTGGAAAAAGGAAGGCAGAGCACCCAGGTTGCAAGCAAGGCAAAGAAAAAGGAAGAAGAGAGGCAGGCCGGCACCATAAATAAAGATGCCGCACACTCGGGGCTGGATCTCCTAATGAATTCGGAAGGTCCCGGATCAATAACATCAGCGCGCTGACGACACTTGGCAAATGCCAACGCAGCTCTCGGCCTTAAGCGCAGCTCAAGGGGGGAAAAAAAAGCATTTATCACATGCTGCTACTCTGAAATATGAATAGCAACGTTGCGACTGCAAGGGATGGCCGTGATAGTCTGTCAGTGTCATCATTGATTGTTGATCAGCACGCCCTGCAGACTCTGTGTCGGCCGCTTTGACGACAGCTACGGGAATCCAATGCTTGACAAAAATAATCCGCCTCGTAATGTCTGAAAATGTATGAAAATAGACCTGATACTGCGCTTTATAGTCTGAAAAGTACGCATGTGTAACGTTCTATTCAAAACATAATGATAGCTGATGAAAGCGAGTTAAATTCTTGCTTTGCGAGCACACGCGTGTGTGATTGTGCAGCAAAGAGCATCAGGAAGCAGGAAGCAGCCTTGACGTCTGCTAATGGGGATGATTTCCACCTAGAAGATTCTGCGATAGAGCCCCGCGCTCGCTCGCGCTATCTGTTATTAGCAGTGCTGATGACAAATGGTTTCTTTGTCGCCATTCAGATTTATTTTATTTTCACGCCTGTCACAGAGAGGGAAAAACACAGACGGGGCGAGAGACGGCACAGAGAGAACACGGAACTGAATAAAACTCGACGTGAGGGTCAGACCGTCTATGAAAAGAATGATCTAAAGCTGAATAATTGAATTGCGGCCTCACTCGCTGCATGAATAGTGAATTTGATTTAAAAAAAAAAAAAAAACAAGCGAGTCCATGCCCATAACAAAAACGATATTGTGCGTGTGCAAGCAGCTGGACTCCCTATACACACACACACACCCCCGCCGCCCTTGCCTCCTTTGCAAAACCACAGCGCCTTGCGAAGACCCCCTGGGAAGGCTCTGGCATCTCAAGGAATGTGACACCGGCATGTGCATGCGTGTGACGTGTTTGTATGCAGCGGCAGACATGGAGCGAGCGGCGCAAGAGCTTCCTCGGGAGTGCAAAGCGCTTTGCAGCCTCAGCGTTCAAAGGCTGGTTGCCGCCTCCACACCAAAACGCAACCTGCCAGGCCAAATGAAATTGCCATTATTTCTAATTAATCCCTAATTAAAATATATTACTCCACAGATTCCGCAAATCTCTCTTAGTATGCTAATGTGGCCGATTGGAGGATATTTACATATCATTAATTAAGGCGGGCGCATTCTCTTAGCCTAATGAGCTGTGGCCTGGGTCTGCCAAGGAAAACTAAATGGGAGTGAGTAAGCACAGCCACGGGGGGGGATGGGAGGGGGGGGGGTTGTTAGTGGGGCAACTGTGTGTTGAGTCAGGACTATCAAAAGCAGGGGGAAGAAAAAAAAAATCCACCCTGAAACACTCTAACGTGATTAAAGGGCGCCGCCGGTGCTCATTTAGGCGGGCGGCGGCGCTCCGGTTGCGGAAAGATGCGCGGCCACGAGGACAGGAAGTGACAGCCGGGCGAGGGAGGATATGTTATCACTGTCACCGTCGCTATTAATATGGCCGACGACACCCAGCGCCGCGCGGCGAGACCGTCCACCGTGGCGGCGGCTCATGAGAGGAAAACGTGGCAAGCTGCTGCTCGCCCTGGAAAAACCCACCCAAGATATTGTTTTGATTTGAGCAAACAAGCCTCATAAAGCCATTGGACAAGGTCACATTGGAGCACTCTTCAACATCCATCTCCTTCATCACTTATCCTCCGCCGGGTCAACGGGAGGCTGCCGACTAATGAATATGTACAAGCTTGCTTGCTACTCAATGAAAAGTACGGTTGCGGCTATTATCATCTTTGAGAGCTCTTTGAGAAATCACTACAAGCAAGTTTCCATATTGCCAAAAGATCCCAAAAAATGGCGCCGAAGTCAAAATATTGCAAGTTCACTATGCTTTAAGAAAAGTTTTACCCCCCCCAACAAAACATTCCATAGCCAAAACAAATTAATTTAATTTCCAGTGGGGAAAATGAATTCATTATAGACAAAGAGCTTTGAGTAGTTTGTCATTGTCATGCACTAAATCCCATCTTGTCAGTAAAAAACAAAAAGTTGCAAAAGAAATGGATTGAAAATGGCACATTGCATCTAAAGTGTGTTGACAAGTAATTATTGCATTAAAAAGCAATTAGTGAGTGAATTGTTCCCATTGGCGAGAGCTGAAATGACTCAGAGCATGTGATTGGATGCCTTTCGATCGGTGTCTTTTGTTGTTTTTGTAACTTCGGTAAACGTGATCGTCGCCGTACGGCTGGACCGTGCAAATTTGCAATCACGCTGAACATGATCTCAGACCCCTCACCGGGCACACGCTTGTGCAATTAAATTCAATAATTCAGGTTAAGAGGCAATTCAAAGCGCTGTAGCAACAAAAAAAAAATCTGCCTATGCAAATTTAATATGCTCAGGCTGATTGAAATGAAAGCTCATTACTTTGCTGTAGCGTACGCACTGCCTCATATTGAGAGCTGTATTTACTTACTTGACGACATGAGGGCAGAGAATACTAAAAAAACGCCGCTCGGTATGATGCACGGCTACAATCATGAAAACAACAAAAATGCTTGTGAAGGCACGAGTGACAGAGATTGGACAGGAGTACCTAATCAGGTGGCCACCGGGAGATGATACCATTCTACGCTTTTGGGCTTATCTGATCTGTAGCGCTCCAAAGAAACACATTCCACCTTGATGAAAAGACTCTGTGAGACATACTGTATAGCCTGACCTTATTTGGGGACGCAGCGACAGTATATACAAGCTACTTAATGAATCATAATCCAATAATATTACAATAGGACACTAACAACACACTGAAATGGCTGCACTAGAGCGCGTCCACTTTTTATTCATTTGGGTGCAATTAGGCTCCTTTTTTTTAGTTGCATTATTACACTCCAGTAAGTCAGCCGCTGCAAGGATTTCTCCACTATGTGTGTTTTTAGTGCATATTGCGCAATTAACTGTAATATCAGTGAACACCACAAGCCAGTCACTAATGTGAATATGAAGCGCATCCAGACTTTTTTTTTTTTTTGCATAAGGGCTAACATGGATATTGTTCGTGAATATCATGTCACGCGAGGAAGACGAGAAGGAGGAGCAGAGTCGCTCGCACCTTTCCCGTCTTCTTGTTCTGCCCGTTTCCAGCTGCTTTAATTTGACACCTTGAGCATTGGAGGGGGGTGAGGTTAACTAGGTGGGGGAGTGCGGAGACACAGCGGAATTCATTAAGGAGAGCGAGCCTCCTCTCCCCTCACCGCTAATGACATCAGAGGTTAGCGGGGAGCAGGCGAGAGGCGAGAGATTGGGGAGCGAGAGCAGCGGATGCACGGAATGATAATCATGAAGTGTATTTTCAACGGCAATTAAAAGGATTGCGGCTCGCCCGCGAGCTGCTTGAAGCCGCTTCCGTTTGCCGAGTGCATTTACGAGCAGCCTTTTAACACAAAAGTGCTAATTAGTCAATATTTGTATGGAGAAAAATTCCAGCCATAAAGATATTGTATAACAAATTGAAAACATTTAGTATCGTTGGTAAGTAGGCCGCGAATCGTAGGAAAGCGTTCATTGAATCACAATTTTTGGTGGAATCCTATAATATTTTTGTGCAGGCAGGTACCTTGCATGCACATGCAGGGGATAGTTAGCTGGCTATATAGCATAAAATAAAATGCTTTCTGCAGTGGATGAATACCTCTGTCTCGCTAGCTTAGCTATGGGATACGCGAAGATACTTTATATACGATTAACAAAACCTGCCGAAAAGTGAAATAAGTATGATTTAAAGCCATTTGGAAGTCATTCGCTGCCATCAACACGAATAGGAAGATTTGGGTTGCGAGCTTGAGAACTTTGAAGCGGCGTAAACCAAGCAGCTAGAAGTGTTTTCCACACATTTACTGTAAATAATATGATCTCACTAGCATTGCGTTAACGTCGGTTAGTGACTGACTGTGGCATTTTCTGACTGATGTACAAATTAGGTTTACGTTGCCGCCGTCGGAACGGCAATTTAAAGCCATGTAGCTCACGCACGGGCGACTTTTTTTGCCGAGTGTATTTCTGAATATCCTTTTTAACATTCACACCAAATGAGAGGCTGGGAGGAAAATTGCTCTTTTTTGCCACTGACAGGCGTAATGACATACCAACAATTTATAGGGGGGGGGAGTGATGCGCTTTGCAGGTTGGATGGAGCGCAATCAGAGGCTTTTTTTTTTTTCAACATTGTGATTGCATCGTAGTGGCACGATAATCTACGGCTGAGGAATCATGGTGGTTTCAAAGTGGCCAGCTCGCCGGGGACCCTTCAGACAGGTAAAGTGCTGAACGTTATTGAAATGGCCAGGGGCACTTGCAATGAAAGGCCTTTCAACAACTTGATTTTTTTTTTTTTTTGCTCCTGCAGAAGCAACAGCAGCGCGACTACGACGAGCTGTTGTGTTGTTTGCAGTCATTTAAGACCTCAAATGACAAAGCAAGCCACGTAAAGTGTTTCGGGGGCGGGGGAACAGCATCCGGGGATCTTTTAACGCTCATTTCCATTCATTTACCTGTAACATTTTTCATGACGTACTCCCCGGTAAACTATCTGACTCATAAATCCAATTGAAGCCTATTAGTGGAGAACTTTTAAAGCTATCCTTCATTAATGTTAATGGCTTTCTTTTAGTGGAGGCCAGTGGTGGTTAGGGCTACATGGCTGCCTTCCCGAGCTTGTTTAACGGGCTCCAGACAGAGATGGATGCTCCCGCTAGTCTGATAGGCTCTCTGTGCCATCTATCACCCAAAGGACCCACCCACGGAGTTGGCGTTCCATAACAAAGGGCAAGCAGGAACGCCGGTGATTGACAGCTTTATGTGTGCGGTGGCAAGTCAGACAGGCGAGTGCAGACGTGGGGATCCGTTTCTAGCCTTGGCGCTGGCTGGAAATAAGTTGTGAGGAAGAGGAAAAAAATAATGAGTGAGCTGCGGAATCAATCAATATGCCTGCACATGAAAGAAATGAAGAAAAAAAACAACAACAAAAAAAAAAAAACATCCCTACTGCTGCTGAGTCGGTCCAAAACTAATCAGGCAAACGAAGCTACCCGAGAGCAAAATAAAGCCTAAATGAAGAGCTGTGTTGAGGCATAAACAGATATTATCATAAAGATTATTACCCCCGCACCTCCAGACGTACTAATTAGAGCAATAAACAACCATATTCTACAATGTATGGCTCGGGCGGGCTGTAAAACCCCCTCCACGACAAGTAAATACAGATCTAGCACATGCAACCGCAACAACAACAACAAAAAGAGAGTGACTAAAGAGCAGTCAATAAATCCCAGCTCATCCATCAAAACCACAACATCACGTGCGGGGCAAACGCACATATAAAGTGCCACACAGCTGCCGCAGATGTAATCACTTTATGCTTCCTCGTATATATTCTTGAAATGCAGAAGGCGGGCGGACGGCTGGGGGGAAAGGGGTGGGGGTGGTCTGCCACGATGCTTCAGCGGAGACGCACTAAATTTGGACAGTAAGTAGTATCACCCCATCGGCGCGGTACACCGCACATTCGCAACGCCCCATTTAACTGCACACGGCGCTTCCCTCTGCCGCCCTCATTTGCATACTTCGCCGGGGCCCTGACGAATGAAGACGGATGGGCCCAAATCAGCCCTGGTGAAACAACTGTTTTATCAAGGTTAAACTATCCAAGAAGCTCTTAACCCCCGTGCCTTTATCACGCCACAGCTCACCCAATATCAATCTATCAATCTATGATCTTATTGGCAGGGACGGGATAGCGAGGGAGCGCAGCGGCGGGGCGGGGCGGGGCGGCGGGGCTCTTTATGAACTCAAGTAATGGCGGCGTAAAGGAATTTTATGTGTTTTAGGGAACGTGGTGCTGAAGGAGCGTGTCCAATAAAACCAGATACAAGGTGGTGGTGCCATCGCCGATTGAGTAAAACATAATCGGGGACAAGACACCGACCTCCGGACACGGGGTCGCCGTTTCAGCTTGTGCTTAGAGACAGAGAAAAAGCAACAAGTGGCGCCACATGAGTGACACAGTCAACAATGACGCCAAGCGCAAGATGAGCACCTCCCCCATTGACATAATAATCACCCCAACTAAGTAATTTACGATGCACTAAAAAGGCCCCTTACTCACCGTTGAGAAAAGTGAAGGCGCCGGCGGCCATCTTGCATTGCCACACAGTAAACGTGCCTCTACGTTGATTTCACATTATTTTCTATCTTCACGGCAAATATGCCGAATACGATTATAAATGTTGCTCAAAGATTTGTCTGCATTAATGTTGATGTGCAAAGTAAACTACCTCGTGAGTTTGAATCTTTGGAGGGTAAAAACTCTTTGTAGGCGTGAAGTGAGTCGCTAATGAGCACGTGCGTGCATGGGTGGATCTGCGAGTTGCTGATGATGCTCGAGTAAGAAAATGAGCGCCATTAAGATGATTTGAGAAGAAGTTAACTGTCCAGAACTAACAGTGCTCAAGGCAAGCTGAAGGACAGGAGAGACGTTGCTCTTTTGGGGTCAGGACACACAAGAGCGCAACTGGAAGCGGCAGCACACTTTCCACAACATCTTTTAAGCTTTGAAGAGCTTTGAATGTTTTGATGGGGCGGTCCTATCTCATGATAATGAGCCACCATGAACCCCATCCGCTCTACAGCAGAACCAATGCTGAGAAGTCGTTACCATGACAACCAGGATGGAGCAAAGGGATGCGACAAGGCGGGCAGGAGGCCTCTATTTGCAGATGTGGCGTGCATTCCCCGCTTTGCTACTCCTGTGTGCGGATCTGAGTGTGTGGCAGCTCTGCTTACCCTTTGGCTTTGACACCACAGTGTAGGAAATTCTGAACTCCGGAAATTCTAACAGGCAGACACATTTTCAAAACCAGGCAAACAACTCGCTTGTTTGATTTCACACATCATGGGCTAAACTGTTTGCCATTAAAAAGTCAATTGTCTATAACAGCCCCCTTTTAAAGAGTGTTTAAAATTGTTTTTTGGTTTTAAGGTATTATTAATACGGTGCTTAGCTTATGATATGAGCGGTAAGGCTCTCACGGTTAATGAAGGTTTTGATGGCCCCAGCTTGAACCTGACATGGATTCTTTCTATTGCCATTATTTCCTATGAGAAGAATTGTAAAAGCAAACAAAAACAATCCGTGCCGGCATGCTAGTCGGCGTCAGCATCCCAGCGTGGATTGAGTTCCACTTTTGAGGTTGCGCTGTGAATTAATTCTGTCCTCCAGCACAAAAGCTAGCATCCACAAACAGCTGCAGGCAGGCAAAGCTCTCCTCAAAGGCTGCAACCATCAACAAAATCAACTTCTTTTTCCTTTCATTTCACAACCGTATGCGCGACATTATCAAGACTGACATTCTCTAAGAAACACCGCTAATAATAAAATTGTATTTTTTTTAAGGAACACAAAGTGAATTGATCACTTAAAGTGATGAAGCGAAACCAAAAATATGCACCGATTAGCTGTGATTTTTAAATTTTTTTTATTTATTGTGTGTTTTTTTTGTGCTCCTCCACCAGCTGATTCAGGAGACTTTTCCCTGAGAGGACCTTTCCGGGGCCGACACCGACCTCTGCCGCCGCTGTGCTAAACGCTCCCCGCCGCCTCACGTCCGCCCAGCGGGAAGTGATCCAAAAATGAAGCTTCCAATCCCGAGAGAGCGTCCGCACGCGCGCACCTTGACACACATACACGGGCGGAAACAGCGGGTGCCATCCTGCGCATTCCCAGCATGAGCCGTTTGATTTTGCAAGCCTCAGAAAAGAAAAAAAACCATGCGGAAAGTGGCTAAATTTAACATCCTTCTCTGCAAAAGTATTTGCGGCACCGTTCTGCACATTTCAACTTTGCTTCCCTTTTCTTTTTTTTTTCCCTCCTTCCCTCTTTTGTGTGAAGGTGCCAAGGTTACCCGGGCTCATCTGGGGCCTCCTTTGTCTCTGGCAGCAACAGAAAGGTTTATTAACATAAATTAGAATAGCTCGCTGAGAGAGTAGCTTGTCGCTATGCGTTACCCACGGCAACCTCTCTACTCTGAATCCACCTGAGTGTGTGTGTGTGCGTGCATGCATGTGTGTGTGTGTAAGAATGCGTGCGACGGAGAGCGTGCGCTCCCCTGCATCCAAATGTGCAAGTTCCCTGAAAGGCGGGAGACACATCCACACCCATCTCTCCCTGCGCCTGATTAAAATAAATGGCGCTATCTGCACTGCGTGACTCGCGACACTGTGGCATTACTATCAGTAATTGAAACATCCAATCACGACGGAGCCGTCGGCCCCCGCCCCGCCCCACCCAGCCATCTCACTCCTGTGGCACCTGAGTAAGCGCTGCATGGGGAAGTAATATGAGCTGTGGAGAGGAGGGAGACGTTCAGTATATTTGTCTTCATGTGCGAGTGCCTGACTCCATGTGCAATATATACACACTGTATTTAAATGTTGGGAGTATGTGTGTGTGTGGTTGGAGGCAGAGTGGCGTAGCCTCATTGATTGGTGTTGATTCCATCTGGAGCGGCAAACGGCGACTGACAGTGGATGTGAGCCCATGCGGGAGGGAGGCCACCATTAATCTTAGTCCCGTTTAACCAGCATGTATTCATTTATGTCATTTCTACTAGAGCGCTTGCCATTTTTGGGTTCGACCGCTTATCTAAAGTCACGTCGGGTTGGGGTGGGGGTTGGTTAAGGGGGTTCTTTGTACAAGCCCAGCATGCTGCCAACACGCCACTTACATCATGATGGCACGGTGCCAGAGGAACCAGATCCCGCACCTCCAATTAAAAGGTTAACAACTGCCAGGGCGAGCGTCTCCATCTAGGCCAATGGAATAAAAATCGCTCGAATACGCAAATGAAGATCCAAAGCTTCCGTTTCAAGACGCCTCAATTTGCTTGCTACCCATTTAAAGTCACTGAAAGCGGAAGTCCAGTCAAATTACCCAATATTATGTTCTATGCACCCCCACAACTGTCTAACATTGTCCAAATATGTCTATTTGTTAGGCTGAAATGGATATTTCTTATATTTCTTCTACAAAATAACTCGGAACATTCGAGCAAACTGACTGCATAGCTCAAACAAAGAGAAGCGGAGCAATATAATTCACAAGTAGAGCGTTCGACCCGTGGGAGCGCACCAGCGATAAGCGCTTCGACAATACCGGCGCGTGCACTTCCGACGCCACGCGCAAATTCCAGGAGAGCGCTCAAAATCCAATCAAACCCAAATGGCACCAAGAAGAAAAACAACGGCGGGGGCCATTGCAAGCGTAATAATGTCAAGCGAGTCACAAAAAGCAGCCCTGCAGACAAACATCTGATCAAAATAAATAAATAAAAAAATCCTCTCCAAAGCCTTTTTATATTCGAAAGGTATTCTTAGCGTAATGGGTCAGAATATGATCTCTGTCAGGCGACTAAGAACAGCCCCACGTGCATCTGATAGCCGAGTGCAGGAAGCAAACTAGAGATGGAGATGTGATGCAGATACCCTCAGCGACAAACAAACACCTTGCCGTACGTCGACAGTCATAAGATGACCATCCCTCAGCCAGATCTGTTAGCGCGGCTAATTACTACTCCCACCTCACATATACATGGCCGTAATTAGCCTCTTAAAACATGATTAACATGTCTCAATTAAGCCAGTCAACATTTGCATAATATATTAGCCGGCCTAATTGTGAGCGGGTATACGTCAGAAGGGAGAGAGAGTGTGTGTGTGCGCGCGCACGTGTGTGTGCTGCATGTTCACGAGCATAAACAGGAAAGGCTAAACGGGAATCCATGTATGATATAAGTCAGCTGAAAAGCAAACTGACAGTCAGCGCGTCCCCCGCTTGGGACCGTCACATGTTTATTCTTATTCACTTAGATTCATATTTCTGCCGCGCGCTTCCTATAAACTCGCAAATCAAAGCCCAGCAGCATTTTCTCAGGCAAACTTCACTGCCATGTTTGAAGTTATTTATATGAAGTTATTTATGAGAGAACAGGCAGGGTCCTGTTCGGCCTTATTTCCGTGGAAACTAAAACATGGAGGGTTGCGGGGTTGGGTGTGGGGTGGGGGGGTTAGTGATGGTGGTAGGGGGAGGGGGGGTGCTAAACTGCTGCTTCTGCACTTCCAGGCCGGGGACAGATATACAGTCTCGCAGCCGGTGCAGGGCTAGCAAGGACATAGCCATTAGTTTCAGGACAGCGCCACATTGGAGACTAATGCCTCCATCTGTCAGCGGAGATGAGAGGAGGCTAACAAAGAGAGGCAACACTAACCTCTGAACTTAGCATGGACAACCGTGTCAATTAAACACTGAAAAACAGCAGCGGCGGGAGCCATCGTCACCACTCGCTCAACGAGTCGCTCCATCACCGCGGCACAAAACGTCCGAAAAGGCTCGTTTATGATTAACTCCAAAAAAAAAAAAAACAGGTGTCCATCCATTCATCCATAAAGATTTTCCAGAGATGTTGATGTCTCCCGGAATTTATCTCAATTATGATTGATAAACATCAATTCCAAGAGGGCCTAAAGAACAACGCAAAGTGTACAATTTTTCCAAAAAGTCTGCACACACGACATTTTGCTGGAGGTGGCCTCACGCCAGGCTAGCAGGGATCAGCTAGTTTCTTGTTATTGCGTCCCGCTCGCAAAACAACAAGCAACGCTAACCACCAGAGAAATTTCACCGCAGCTCATCAGAGATGAATTGTTAGTAACTCAGCACAATCACCCAAAACGTAAAAGTGCTTCGTCCGGCAGGAAGCCTGAAAGTCACCGTCCTGAAGGCGCGTACGCGTCTAATTAGCCGTGCGGGCGCCGTTAGCGGGATGGACTGATTCAGCAGGTCTCCGCCTTTGATAAGTTCAAGTAGCGTAATGCATTAGCTGCCTGATCGCATTAGGAGCTCCCCCCCCTTGACCTGCGGCGGCCTGCATGGGGGTAACGTGAGGCTGCCGACACCAATGTGGGGAGGGAGACAGCGAGAGAGTCAGGAGACCTGAAATGTGACACCCACAAACACAAAGTTAGTATCTGGCTTGTCTTGCTTGAACCTGCATGTGCCACCTTCCTTTGCTCTCATGGTTCCACACAAACAAGTCGCTTCAGCTCAAAGTGGAAAAGAAGCTCGTCAGTGCTCTCAGGAACAGTTAGAACAATGATCTTTTGAAGAAAGGAAAAAAAATGAAAACGGAGGTTGGTGTAGAGGAAATCCGAGCCTTCAAGTGGTGACATAAGCTTCGCGCAGCTGAGCTTGTCGCGGCTTGCTAAATACTCCCCCCCCCCACCACCCCTCGACACGGCCCCGACCTTGGCACCAAAGCACGGCGGGCGGACGGGGAAGGGAGGGGTCGTTGGTTAAGGCCGGCTTGATCCTGCTATAGGCATGCGCGGGCGCCCGCCTTGTTTGTCAGCTGCCGTCCGGCCAGCGGACACCTCGCCGTCCGTTGCAAAGCAAAGTCTCGTATTGCTGCTGTCAACACCCTGACCACACTAAAGAAGAAGAAGGTGCACACACACACACATATGGATGACTGTAGCCGTGCCGCCAGAGCGTGCAGCAAATGATTCGCCCAAGACGCCCATTTGAAAATGGAAGGAGAAGTGGAGTCTTTTATAAAAAGGAACATGGTGATATCAAAAAAAAAAAAAAAAAAAAAGAGAGCTGACAAATTACAGGCTGCTCGCATCCACCGCACTCAGCACATTTGCCTGTAAATGCCATGCTGAAGGTTTGAGTCATTTTCTGTGTCATAGGCAGTGAAAAGGATTTTCACTTTCAGGAGGGGGAGAGCAAGATGAAGATGAGGGTTGGCGGCGAGGTGATTGTTATGAAGCTTCTCCAACTTTTCAAGTCAGTCGAGTTCATTTCCAAACTTGGTGCTTGGTTTTCACAGAAAAAAAGGGGGAACCTCGCTTTTGTCTGCAGCGCCGCTTGCCAAGAATGGTGGGAAGGGAAACGAAGGGAAGGGAAGGGAAGGGAAGGGAAGGGGAGGGGAGGGGAGGGGAGGGAAGGGAAGAGGAGGGAGGGGGGGGAATGGGAGGCACGGGTAGAAGCCAGGAAAAGGTCCAAGTCACTTTGTTCTTCTTTTTGGAAAGCGAACTCCAGTTGAACCCGGTGAGACGCCAGACAGTTTACAAAGAGCCAGGCATCAGTGTCTCACTTTTCCCAGCCTTGCAATTTAGAAAGAGGGCCCCAACCTACTATGGATTCCTCCTCGCACTCTTTAACCTTTATAAATCTGCAGAAAATCCCCCGGTGTCTTTTCGGTCCCCCCCCCCCCCGCTGCCAAAGTCTGACTCATAGGAATAAAACGTCCATTTTGAATTAAGTGTTTATTTTCAGCTGTCCGCACGGGGCCGCGAAGGCAACAACGGCGGCGGCGCAGTGAGACGGGGCTCCCTCAAAAATCTTTTGACAGCTTGGCAGCGCCCGCTCAGAGACGAGGTCAAACTGCAGACTTTGTTTTATTTTCCAGCCTCGGAAAGCCATTTCTCCAAACGAGCTGCGCTCGGCCACGTCCCTCCCGAGATTAATCACGGGCTTTCATCATGTGAGTCGCCGCGCTTTAATTTGCTGCTAAGTGAGTAATAATTCACACATTCCTTTTCATGACTTTGACCCTTGTTGCAAACATAAACAGAAAATCCCCCCGCCCCGCCACACCGCCCCTCCCTCCTGACGACTAGCCTCTGCATGTAAAACAGCTCACTTAGCAAACACCATCAAACTCGGGCCAAGGGGAGCTGACAGAGGGTGAGAAAGCCCAGCCCAGCCCAGCCCAGAAAAAGCCGCCATGAAAACACTCCTGAGCATTGTGTGTGCTGCGTGCACTCACATGCACGCTGTGTGACATTTGTCAGAAACAACATGCGCACAAGCGTGCTTTTTATGCTTCCATGTGGCTCCGGGGCGATGGCATATACTTTGCAAGGGGGGCAAAAATGGGAGTAGAAAAACAACAGAATCGCGTCGTCGGGTAGACGGACAGATAACATAGCCAATGAAGAAAAGAAAAAAACTTACCTGTTTTTTCCTTGATTTCACACAAAACGTTGAAGAGAGCAGGTTTCATTCTGTGACAGTTCAACGCATGTTTCCTAAAATGAGTAACAAGGATTTTCTTTAACACACAGAAATCAAATGCAACTAATATATAAAAAAGTATGTGTAATATATATATATATATATATATATATATATATATATATATATATATATATATATATATATATATATATATATATATATATATATATATATATAACACGTTATAGTATACGCTTAATTCATTGTTTGTAGTTTATGTGAATACATCTTGCAATAACAACAGTGCTCAGTTGGACAAGTATGTTTTGTGTATATATTTGGCAAAATATGAGCATGCAGGAGGCTTTGCAACATGCCCACCGATTTTCTTGTGTTGTTGTTTTGAGAACAAAAAATACAAAACACAAATAGTACTTTTATCTTTCATCACTAGTGTTTTTTTTGCCATGTGGTGAATACGTAGACAAGTTGGCAACAACAACGAAATGTAGCGCTACTGGATCTCCCATATACATTGAATTAAAAATAATAGAATTGTGAGCATGCGGGTGACTGCAACATGTCCAGGGGACTCTTTTAGAGGGAAAATAAAAACTATGAAAATCTCATTTTAACCATACATATTTTTTATACATACAGTGCAACAAAACAAGAGCTCAAATGCATTTTGCTAAATATGCAAGTCCTGATAACTAATACTATGACCTAATATGCAAATATTCAGTACAACAAAACAAGAGCTCAAGTGCATTTTGCAGGAGCCTGAAGCATACAGTAAACAAACAATGCAAAACAACACATTAGTTGCAAGTTGCGTATGTAATGACGAGTTTCGTATGACTTGTGTTGCTATTAGTGGACAATATTCAACATGTTAGTTTAGAAATCCCGTAAATAAGCCTCTTTGTAAAAAGTAAAACTGAGGTGGTGAAATCATTTGGATAAAGATACATTTTGCTTGAAATACGATTGATTTTTAAAAGTTTGAATAAATTAAAGCTAATTGTTGAAGCACGGTCCGCAATTAGCGTTAGTCGCATGCGTTTATTTGCATCCCTCCTTATTGCTTGTTGACTATTGTGAGGCTTTATTGTTCCTGTAAACGTGCTGTATATTATTTTTGGAAACACACACACGCGTGTTTTGTGTTTGTGTGTGTGCAGTCTCACCTTGCCTGCGCTTCGTCCAGGCTTTGGTCGGTGATGGTCATGATTTGCTGTAAAATGTCTCCGATGTCCTGCTTCCTCCCCTCGCCGTCCGTTCCCGCGGTGCCATCCGGCAAATGCTGCGCCAGACCGGGGTGTCCGGCCATCCCTACCCCGTGAGAGTGCATCAAACGAGGCTGCTCGTCCATCCTCGGCCACGGTCCTTGCTGCCTCGCCTCCAACTTTTCAATCTCGATTCTCTTTTCTTGATTTATTTTGGGGAGATGTGAGAAAAAAGAAAAAAAAGCTCGTGAGGAAGATGAGGAGGAGGAAGAGGAGGAGGAGGGACAGGACGGGAGAGGGACGGCTGGTGAAGAAATAGGAAGGAAATATCCGCGCAAAAATTCCGCTGGATTCCTCTCGCCGCGCCTCCTCGGTGAAGCTTTTCGAGAATTGGGAGGAGGGTGACTGACGGACTGACTGTCTGTCTGACTGCCTCACGCACACGCGCGCGCGCACACACGCTCACTCTCTCTCTTTCTCCCCCTCCTCTCTCTCTCTTTCTCTTTCTCCGGCTGAAATCTGATCTGAATCGCTGCTTTTGGCTTTGGCCACTCCTGCGCCGCTCCACGGAGAGAGAGGGAGGTGAACATGCGCGTTAGCAGCTTCTAATGGGATTAAAAGTGTTGCGCCTCCTTAAATGCGCATCAAGAAAAAAAAAAAAAAAGAGCGAAAGCAAAAAAGAAAAGCAAAGCGCACCGCAGCCCCAAGTGGCCGAAGCTCCTATGTGAAGGATTTTGCACGCTCGTGTTATTGTTTCTCTCACGTGCGTTAAGTGAGTCCTAATAAGGAGCCCCGCCCGCCCGCGTCGAGGTTCCATTGGAGAAGAAGGCGCGCGCAAGTCCCACCTCAACGCTTTCCTGAGACGTCAATCATCCATCCCCGGGAAGGTGGGACACAGTAATAAACATAAAGAGATGTGACCATGCCGTGATGGATAGAGAGTGAATATGGAGCCTAATAAATAACGCCGAGTGGCGCTGACCCAACAGGACAGCATGGAGGTGCTTTGGAAAAAGACACTCTGTCAGCCACACCATATTTTAAGCCCCCCTGAATATTTACATCCGTGTAATCAGTCAAAAGGAAGAATAAATCAAAATGGAGTCAGTGGAGCAGGTTGAGGGAGCCGTTGCCTCACACAAAGGTAACAATGATGAATGTGCTCCCGTCTGATTTAAACATCCACATCCGACGCTTTTGGGCACCTCTGTGGGGGGTTTAATTGCCGTGGGTTGCATTCAGGTTCATTTAGGCTGTCGTTAAACGGAAAATTGAGAAATTCTTCTTATATTCTTCCCAAGTCGTCTACCCCATCTGTAAAGGCAAAAGTGTCGAATAATCGTACTCCATGTGCCAGATGTGTGGAGTGAGTTAAGAGTTATTCTTTCTCCCCAAACTGTTCGGAGTATAGCTGGGGCCAACAATCGGAATTGTTACGATTCCCATTAAAAAAAAAAAAAACTTGATGGCCAAGCCGATGGCATTTCAAGTGTTAAAAATGACTGAACAAGTTGTATAATCATGCCAGGCCTGTAGGTGGCCACGTAACGTGGAGGTTACCTTCTTGTACCCGATCGATGTTCCCTATTGTCACTATACTTGACATTTGTCTTTTACATGCAATTTGGGTGTCCCACTTTTTCTTTTGCAAGTTACTAACCATTCCAAACAAAGTGAGCATTTTGCCTCCCTTTTACAAAAAAACAAATAAAACAATCACATTCCAATTCTAATGAAAAGGCGCTTTACTTCCTTAATCATCCCCAAGTAAAGTCATTTTCCCGTTCTAAATCACGTCATGTTGCGGCAGGCACTGTGGTTCTCTTCACTCGCGCCCGTGCTGTGCTGTATCCAAAGCCCAGCTATCGTTCTTTTACTGGCCGGACAGAAATCGATCAGTCCGTTTTCTCATTACGTGCTGAATAGGGAGGTAGGGCAGTAATTGTCACAAGGGGGCAGGGTGAGCTTGAGGGTAGTGGGGGCGATAATGTCCGACACTCGGAAGCAGCAAGACTGCGGCGCGAAGGCCCGAAATGGACGCGTGCGCTCCAGAAGCCATCGGGTTTTATTCCATTGCCTATTTAATAGGCTCATAAAGTGATGGAGGCTTATCTTAGTCGTACACGGGAAATGCTGCTTCGATTGCACTCGTCAAACGTGCTGCATCGGAATCCAACGTTCGGGAATTATTTTATTGCCAGGAGGCTTTTGCTTAGAGTCAACTTTGAACAGGGAAAAAACAACAACCTCGATCGCGCCGCTTCAGCCCTAATGAAAAAGGAATACATTCTGACACTGAATATTTTCCCTCCGTTAAAACCAAAAGTGTTGTCGCGGCATAAATAATCCCACCGAAAAGAATAAAAAGGGTTTTTATTAGACTTGCAAATGAGCGTTGATGTAAAAATATTCATGTAGCCAGCAGATGTTTTTCTCCTGAAGATGCAATGTTGTTTTTCGAAGACGGAAAATAGTCTTGCTAGGAGTGCTCCTTTTCCCAAGCCGCGATTCCCAAAAGATGAAGTGAACTATTTGAAATTGTTGAGGGATTTATTATAATCCATGCTTTATGTGTGCAATGCTAGCAAAGAACCAAGTTAACCTCGCACTCTTGCTGCTCTTCTAACACAAAGGGCTCCCCCTACTGTTGTCAACTGTTACTACGCCACCGTGGTAAGTAGAAAACCATACATTTAGACACACTGTGACGTGCTTTTCTGGAATTTTCCAAAGAAATGTGTGAAATCACTTATGTTGAGATTGGACAAGTAATTCCCAAGTAAAAAATTAATTTCTATTTTACGTTAAAACGACACTGATGATCCTAAAAGCTACTTACGCGACATTTCATGAGTATGGTGCTAAAGCTAGCATTTCTGAACGCATGCTTTAAGATACCAAATGCAGCAGCAAAAGAAGGAGCCGCGGCAACCAGCGCCACAACATTCAATAATAACCTCAGCTTGCTGACTGCACACGCTCTCCTTTGCGGGGCAGGGTCAAACAACTCCTCCCGGAGAGGTGTGCGGGTCACAAAGAGGTAAGTTAGGACTGAGGCGCCAGCGCGAAGGAGGAGAACGCTACGACTGCGCCCCACGTCTCTCCAGGAAGTAACCTTGATGAAAAATTCAGTTGTTTGCAGCTCACGGCATCCCTCAGGCATGAAAAGGAGCGAGGCCTACTTGGAGAAGAGAGGAGAGGGAAGGCTGCGGCTCAGCCCGGAGCTACTCATTGGCCCACTGCAGTTCGACACGCACACACACACACACACACATACACACACACACACACACACACACACACACACACACACACACACACACACACGCGGAGGCGGGCATTAGAGATGGCTTGGAATTAAACTTTAATCGTGCCTCAAATAGATTAAGCGACAGGCGCACAGTCAGCACTTCCAAGGCCTCGCTCTATCTTGGTTGACCATCCTATTTTGAGCTGAATGGAAGGAAACACGTGCGGTAGTATTTCCAAAAGAGATCTTAACTACGCTAGTTGAATTTGACCTGGTTGGTTATAACCTGGTAAAGGCACTTGGGGACAAAGGGACAAGCTTTCCCTTCAAAAGAGTAAGGAAAAATCTTTGCGCCAAGTCAGGTGTAAGGTTTCACTTTGAGTTGAACTGCTGTGCCAGTATAACTCAATAACATGCTAAATGGAAAAAAAAAATGTCTGGCTTGTCCACCAATATTAGAAGACCTCCGAAGTAGGTGATCCGGGGTTACCATGGCAACAATAGAGTCACTCTTCATCTTATTGTAAGCCAGTCACAATGCTGCTATTTTTATACGACTTCCGGATGTACCAAGTCCATGAATGCATTTCTCAAAATGTCCCTCGAGTAGATGGCCTTTTTGACAGCAACGTTAGCGTCAATGCTAACACAACAATGCGACTTGGACGACTTTGCTGTACGTTACAACAACAATTGGATTTTTTATTTTTACTTGCAATCGCCATTGTATTCTCAGAAAAAAAACGGGGTTATTTCAGGGCGTCCACACACGCGTGTTGTGTTCCGTCAATGTAAACGCAGCCGTATGTGATACGTGAAGCGCACATGGAAATAGACCGCCGTCACCAAATGCAATCGCACAGCCAATGCGGCCAGTGTGATAGAGCTCAGAAGTTAGCTCTCCGATGACACCATGGCCACAACAAACATGCCATTCCACTTAAGACAAGGCCGTATATCACGGGCGCAACGACTTCATGGTAAAATTGTTATTATATCGCACTCCAGCCCACCCAAAAATTGCCGGATCCTTCTATTTCCATCTCGCCGCCCGCCGTAAACGTAGACATGACGGACTACTGACCTTCGTGAGATGGATTTTTGTGAGCAGCTATGCGAGCGGTTCAAAAAGAAGCTAGCTACCTGGCCGGTGGGATCGAGATTTTATGCCGTCTTGTCTTGTTTGTTTGAGTAAGCAGATCCCCGTGTGTGCACAAGCGGGAAGGATCGTCCCGTATCCGGTTCCTCAAGCTTATTTTTAGTGAGGACGAGCCGCATGTGTCTTGGTGCAGCTGAGACTGGGTCAGGGTGAAGGATGACTGATATGAAGGGCTTGACCTGTCACATTGCATTTGACTTACTATCCTTGAAAGCGGATAAAAGGGGAGCCAAATGTCAAGTGATACAAGTGACGCATCCTCCCTCCCTCACACGCACAAAGGTTGAGAAGATGAATGTTTTATGATTAAACTTAAAAAACTCAACAGACATTCTGCGGATGGCATGTAAACGCCGTCATCTTTTTTTTGCTAGAAATAAAAGTCACCGGTGGCAGCGGCGGTGTGTGCCAGCCAGCCAGCCAGCTAGCCGACGAATTTCCATGAGTGTGTGTCTTGTGGCTGCAGGGCCGCTGTAAGCCCTCAGCCCTCTTGGCAAGGCGTGGGTTGCGCCTGCTAGGGGGAGATGTGACGGATGCCGGAGCCCGCTAGCTGCTCTCTGCATTTTTTTCCCAGACTCATTTGCATTCATAAGGAGCCTACTCCTTGTCACAGGGTGTTTTTTTTTTTTTTTCTCCTTTTTCGTCTGCCTCCGAAAATCCCGCGCGGCTCCTTGTGGGAGTGCGCCGGGAAAATCCGACTGTCAAAGACGACAAGACAAATGAATCCCTGTGTCAGACGTGCGTGGCGTCGACAGCGACAGATGGAGGAGAGCTGTCCCTCCTGTCGATCGGCAGCCTTCGCCTTGGAACGAATAAATCTGAATTTCATCCCCCTCGTAATTATAAATGTTCCTTTATTTGACAGCGTTGAGGCGCTGACCAGGTGACAGCTTGATTTAATCTCCCAGGGGCGTGACTGCCGAGCGGCGGGCGGGCGGGCGGCCGTTTGCATCCGGCCTGCTGATGTGCACAACAAACCGCGGGCCGCTCGTATACTTGTGATTAAATGCGAGGCTTTATTTGCAACCTTGCCCGCCCCGTCGCTCATTCGCTCTGCTCAAGTGTCCTTGAGCTGGAAGCGGCGCCTCAACTAAAACGTACGACACGCATATCGACGATAAAGTCGATGATGAGCATTTTATTCCTAAACCGACAATGGTTCGATGATACGTTTTATTTTACCCCCCGCAAAACAATCAGCGCAGACAATCTATGAATCTTTGACCCGTTCAATATTTACAATAGCAACAGAACGTTAGCTAGTAAGCAAGCAAGCTAGCGCTTGCGCCGTTGCCAGACACAAATAGACAAGCAACTGGTTGTGTCGACCTTTTGTACAACGTGTCTTAAAAGGTCATTCACTAGAATAGAAAATGAAATGGTCAAAGAATTAGCTATCACAACATACAATGTCACAAAACAAGCTAGCAGTTAGCCTAGCGTCAATATTTTGCCTAGATTGTGAAGATCTAGATTGTGCACATCTGCACAGTTCCTTCATTTCTGTTTAAACCTTGGCAGCATATTCATGAGTGCGCGTGTTTGCACTTCTGTCACAGCATCTGCTTCTTTCCAAACTTTGGGCGGGGGGGCGTTATTAATAATTTCCAGCCCCTGCTGATATTTTGTGTAAGAGCAGTTTTAATGTATGTCGTAGAACACGCAAGCCGTGTCTTGCTAACAACTAAACAACACCTAGTATATCATAAATAATTCAAAGACTAAATGAAAAATACCTTTTTGTTTGTTGGTTGGATTTTACAAAACCATCATTTCTATGATACACAAGGCCCTAGGAAGCATGCCCCCCCTCCCTTCACGCCCCCCCCCCTCCTCCAAAACAGAGGGAAAGACAATAGAACAAGTAGAACGTGAGTGACACAGATTCCCTAAACCTCAAAGAAGGCAGCGCAAGTGGAGGATGATAAAAAAGGAGAACATCTGGTGAGTGGAACGCGCTGCCAGGACAAGACAAAGCCATGTGTCTGGCAAACACATACCTTACACACTTATCCAAAAGACACACAAACATTTATTCATGCATGCACATTGAAACATGCATGCCTCCAAACTTACAAAACAAACACACGCACATTATGCCCAGCAGGATGCGGTTAGAGGGAAAAAAGGGGGGGGATGCGATTGGAGGTCCGCTGTTCAGACATGACTAATCTGCATACTCGGAGGCTTAGAAGTGAATATGCATGAGAGAATAAAACGATATGCCTGCGAGCGGACCACCCGCTCGCTCGCTCGCTCTCTTTGGATTACCGTAGCCACCTCCGAGGCTTTCATCTCAACGGCGGCGTGCAATCAAGCTGATTTAGCACGCTCTGCACCGGCTTTGGCGCCAAGGAGATTGGACGGAAGAGATATTCAAGGTGTAGTTAGCGGCGGCGCCAAACAAACACGCCTCCTGCTTTCAGCCGGAAAGCCTCGCCAAAACAAAACGCCGCCCCTTTATCTTACATATGATGGATATTCAGTATTACAATATGGATCGCCTAGACGACAAAAGTGTGACACTCCATTTAGCGTTGTATTCAACTGAGTCGAGCCAAACTTGTTTTTTTGGGGGGACCGCTCGAAACACGGGGGCGCAAATAACCTAGAGGCTGTTTTTGGGTTCGCGTTTTCAAGGCTGGCATCAAACATGAGCTATAGAAGCAGAGCAGGAGGAGAATATTTGGATGGGGTATTAGACACGGAGCTCTGATGGTCTATCAAATATTGAAGAAATGTCTGCTGGAACCATGAATTCCCATTTCAAACAGACTCCCTTCTAAGACTGTCCTCGGCAATGTATGAATATTTCATTTCTGAACATGGAGTGGCCCTGAAAGGCACTCTTACCAAAGCCTAATGTGAAGGGGGGAAACATTCTCCGCATATCCATGAAAGTTAGCCCGAGCCGCCCGGGCGTGACGCTAATGTATTGGCATCGCATAAGAATTAGTAAATGGGACTGGATGGAGGGCAGCGTACACTAGGTGCGTTGCTTTTCCCCAAATGACAAACTAGGGAAGCTTTGGAGTGCAGAGCTTTTCAATTTATCATCTCATTCAGGGGGTGAGGACCAATAAAATTTCTGCTTTAACAAGCTAAGTGAGCAGGAATGTTCAGCTTGAACCTTTTTCATGGGTTCGAAGTATTGATAGAAAAAAGATTTGCACGACGCGGCACGGTAAACGCGCCGAGATGAGCGAGGTGACGTTCCCGTGAAATGACCTCTCCCGCCCGAGGCTGCTGCTTCTTCTTCTTCTTCTTCTTCCGTTTATTCACTGTTGACTTGCCTCGGCAGGCAAAAGGATGGCGGACAGAGACGTCGTCAGTGTGGAAATAGTTAAAGCCATAAAGACATACAGTAGCTCAGCCCTGACCCTGCGCCCTGCTAGGTATCCCCCTGCGCGGAATTCTAATACCCCAGCAAACTGACAAAGTGTTTTTAATCTTTTCTTTCCCTCTCTCCTGGAGATTGGGGAAACAAAAATCAATAGCTGCTGGCAGGCGATCTAGCAGGCCGGTGAATTACAGGGCGCGCGCTGCATCAACGGGGGCCTTGGAACCAGGGACCTTGGGAGAAGCATCAGAGACACGCGGGGTTGAGGGGGTCACGCCGAGTCGGCGGCGTGAGCGGCGCCGTATTTACTGCCTGAGCCAGTTCGCCCGTGATGAAAAATAACCAGGGAGCGGAAGAAAAATAAAAGAGCGAGGAGGCAGCTTCAATGTTTGGAGAGCTCACAGCAGCTGCCATTTGTGCATGCGCTCATCTTACGATGGTGTGACATCGAGCACCTTCGTGACTTTGCTTTGCTTTTTCCATCCCTGGCTTCTCCCTCCCAAATGGGAAATGATTCATTAGAGCTAGGTGATTTAGAACGTGGCAGTTGTGGCCGATCAATATGCATGGGCCCATCTGCCAATACGTGATTTCTGCTGGTAATTAGCTGATGTGGGCCAGTGGTTGGGAATATTGCCTGGCAACTGACAGCCTGGTTGTTTCTGTCAACAACGTGGGGAGGGGGGGGTTACCCAGGTGGTAGCCGCTGACTGACTGAGGATCAATGAAATGCAACGCTTCAAGGCCCAAAGCTGCTTCATAGAGACATCCATTATTACATGGCAAGCTGAGTTTTTTTTTTTTTTAAAGATTGCCCTCAAAACAAGTTACCTCTACCCGGGAAGTAATATTCTCAATCATGCGTGTTAGCCGGATGCCGCAAAAGAATTTCTGCAAAAAAAAGAAGGATCCAGTCATCTGTTTTGAAGGAGAAATATTGAGCCCGATTTTTGTGCCCAGTGCAAGCTGCAGTCAAACTGGATGCGTGGCAACAGTTTGCTTTTGTTTGGTGGACTAGCGCAGGATGAAAAGGACGTATGCGCCGTTGAGGGAGCCAACACAGCCGAGCGACTTCCAGCCAATAAAAGCGTCTGCTTGCAGATTGCTTTATGCAAAGTACATTTGAAAGGAACTGCAAGAAGAAGTAAGGCACTGTTTTTATTTGCTCCAGAGGTGAGAAAAATGTATCCGATGACTCGATGATGCTGATGCGAGACAGCTGGCAAGCAAGATAATTAAGAGTGTGAAAATGATCATCGTGACGACAGTTTTTGCTGCTTTGTCTTCCGAGCGTGCGCGGACGTGTTTATAGTCCAACATCAGCACCTTGCACGGAGGTAAAAATACACGTAAAAAAAACATTCAGTCAGCTTCGTAGATTGTCAACGACATAGAAAAATATAACCAAGCGGCAAAGCGCCTGCCGAAGGATGCCTCTCCGCCTCTCATTTGCATTTGCATATTAGAGTGTTTTCTGGGGGAAAATGAGCTGTAGAAATTAATTCAGGATTAATTGGTGCCTTTATCTCGTTAGGACAATCTAATTTAGGGGATGATGGAATTGTTTAGACTCCCTTTTGCATAATTGGATTGCGGTGAATGGCTGTCATTACCGTCTTTTTAGCATCGTCTGCGGGCCCCCTCTCTCCCGTGCAGGCCCCAGCCTCATAAAGAGCCATCATGTGTTGCGCCAGTGTTTTCGTAGCAACACACACACGCACGCACACACACGGCTGCAAAACCCGAGCATGTGGCTAAGCGCGCAGCAGTGATTAGCTCCCCTTTCAGATCCATTAGCATACTGCAAGCGGAGCACCGTCGAGGAGATCTCTCATGAACGCCAAAGCATGCGACTGACAACCATGATCGACTGCTGGCGTCAATTTGTTGCGGTTTATGCTCGGGATGGCGTTAGGAGGCCCGTGTGGCGTCCATCTACATTGCTTGGATTATAAAGAAAGCATAGAGAACTTAATATGGACTGCAATGTTATCTCCACCACATTGCTACATCAGAGGTGTGGTCCAAGAGAAAGACGTGTGTAAGAACATCGCTGTCCCTTGAAAGATACAAGTAGATGATCAAAAACACCGCATTTAGAAATCGGTCACTCGGCCCCTGCGCTGTAAATCCAGCCTAAATTGTTTTGCTTCTTTCTGTGTCCAACACATTCTGCCCTTTCATTATTTCCACAATTTCTCGGAGACAGTCGGCAAGAGGCTGTTGCCCCCACCTCGCCACCCCGACGTGGGATGAAAATCAATAGAAGTGGAGCAAAGCGCATGTATGGGATCACTCACTGGAATACCTGATCTTCTCACTTCAACAACATTGATGTAACTATGGAAACAAGCTGGCCAAGATGAACGGAGATATGCCCATCTCCTGTCAAAAGGCCTTTTTATATCTTGTCCAGCCGCTTAGCCTATAGCACAACAACGGGAGAGACTTGTTCTATCTGCCGCTTCCCACTACGATACCATCATCATTTGTCTGAAAGGACAAATTGTATAGATATTATTCTGCCGGTTGCTCTCTGGTAAACAAGGCAGGGAGAAATTGAATCTATGGTGCTGATTTTCAGGCTGTGCCAGGCTAATTGAGTTGATATCCCTGGAGGAGCTGGACATACTGTAAAGACAGACTCAATCAAGTCGTATAGCTTGTGTACTGCGCTTACTGGAAGTCACTTGTGTCTGCCGCTTTTTCATCGCACTGCAATGCGATTATGGGCTGGCGAGGAACAAAGCGGGCCGCGCGCCACCATCTTTAACGACTTGGTGACTTTTCAAAACATGAGCCATCGTGGACACGTATTCTCGCTTACAGATGTGGAGAGAACACATATAGTAGCAAGTTGAGCTGGAAGTCCATTTAATTGTAAGTGTGAAAGTGAAAAGAAGACTTAGCTAAGCTAACCGTTAGCTTAGTGAGGAGTTACGATGTGGTGGCAAACCCTTGTTATTTTTATTGTGATATTTGACACAATTGCGCCATAGATTTGGTCACGTGATATTAGCGAGCTGAGCCCTACGGTGCTGTGATGTCATCAAAAGCATTAAATTACTCAAATCGTACCGAATTGTTAGCATGCTCGCGCAGTCGTCCTCCCTAAAATGAACATGACGCTCGCCGGGGCTTCCCGTGTGTCGAGCGTCATTTTGCTGCTTGTTCGCCGTGCAAAGTGTGTCACGCGTTTGATGCATTTTAACCGCCCCCCCCACACACTCGGGTCCCCACCCACTCCTCCTTCATCTTGTCTGGTGCCATTTTCATTCTTTGCATAAATGCAGTCTAACAGTATTAAGTATTCATGCACGTCGGGGAAGGTGGTGCCTGTCCTTCAGGGTAAGTGTCAGGCCTGCGTGCGGCACAAGAAAAGCCCCGGGGAAAGGGGGGAACATTAGGATCCATCAGCCTGACACACAAATCATTCTTTCATGTAAACATAAATATGTGGCTATGTTTCCAGCGTCATCTCGCTATCTGTTGCTAGGCTACCTTGCATTAAGCAGTGTAGCTGTCCCTGTTCATTTTGCTCCAGGGATTCCGGCAATACCGTCATATAACCTGCTGAGTCTTAATGAGAAGGCCTGCTCATATGAGTGCATAAGAACATGGAGGAGATGTGAAATTTATTCAAAGCGCCAAAGAATTCGGCTGTCTGTCAGCGATCGCCGCAGCGGGCAGGCGCTTATGAATTTGAAGTGTTTCGAGGAGGGGAGATTTGAGGGGAATATTTTTTCCGCGCAAAACACACCTGAGACAGGAAAAGGTCACAATGGATCAACACGCACACAAAGGCTAAGAAACGCTGCATGGGAACACACTCGTACCATAAACAATGTGACACGCCGGGCTCCATAAAGGTCATTTGTTGAGAAATCACTGATCCCCAAATGCATTAACAAAAGTCAATTAACTATTCTACAGCAAAGATGAAAAGGAAACCATCTCCAATCATAAAATAAAATATATATATATATCATATATATACAGAACCAAGGCGAGTCCAAGCCCCCACACAATTCCAACGTCCCCAGGTAATTACGTGTGCCATAAAAACGACAGTGGAAGCCGATGGTCAGCGAGAAGAAAGAGCGGGGAGATGAGGGAATGCGGCGCCAACAGCTGCTTTGAATAGATTGTGTGTGGGATGAATTAAAAAGTTGAACCTTTCCCCGGCTGTATTCACATGCCTGCCTCTGGGTGATTAATCACGGCCGTCAGGACCTGTAATTCTTTTCAATGGGAAACAAATGCGGCCACTGTCCTCGCTCCCGAACGCCGCTCGGAGGCCCCGGGCCGCCGGCCCGCCAACCCGGTCACAATACCCGGAGCCCGCAGGAGCCCACCCCGAGGAGCAGCACACTGTAATCTGCTCCCAACATGATGGTCTGGACAAACAAACGTCATTTCGACTCAATTGTAAAGCACAATTGGTTGCTTTTGTGCGCCCGCCGCTTTGTATCGCCTGATCAATAGTCGGGGGAAGTTGGCGGGACTGTGAGCCCGGTGTGCCCAAATCCAGGCTTGGATGCATATGATCCATCCAACTGGATTTTACTGTCCGACTTGAAACCCAATCCCTGTGACCAAAGTCAGCCAGCATTACGAATGTTGCATTAAATTGACTTCCACGTCAAAACTTGAAACGTGTGACCATCTGCCCAAATCCAATCTTCAAGGCAATCTGCTGTGTCAAAAATCATGAAGCCAACCTTGGCCCAGTTTTTATTTTTTTTTGGTGACGCTTTATATTTGTCTGTAGTCGCAATGTGACTTTAAAGCAGCTCACGAGGGCCCGGTAAATAGATTTGTGATGATGAGAGGGGACTCGCTTAAGTCGGTGAACTTCATGTCACGTCCCTGCATGGTTGGAAACAGCTGATCTAGTTTGGAAAAGACAGTGAGAAAGTCACGAGCCAGCAACACTGAGAGCCTCCGAGGGGAAAGTGTGTCATCAGCATAAAAATAGAAGCCTGCTAACGAATTCCTAATCATACCCCCCCCCCCCCCCCCCCCCCCCCTCCTTCCTCGAGGGACCGTGTTAAAGAGGTTAAAACACCGGCCGGTGCATGAGAATATGCGGCACATCATCTCGGGAGATTATTTCAATGCATTCCAACGTTTCACTAATTATCTTTGAGGAGCCACCACAAATCCTTCCATTTAAAAGCCAAGTAATGGACTGTCCTCATTTCCCAAAAGTCACAAGGACGTCAAACCTCTTCTGTGCCTTCCTTGTCCATCCCGCCGAGTGACAAAAATGGCCTAAAAGCAAAAACGCCCCATTTGCACACGGGAAAAGCTGCATCCCAAGCTCGACTGAGTCAAGTAATGCCCGTCTTGCTTTTTACGAGTGAATAACTTCAATGCCCTTGAGACGAGCTCCCGGGTACTGATTGCAACGTTCTACGTGACCCCTAAAAATAAATTGGAATTCCCCCCCAAAAAAACAAGAAAAATCCTTTGTATTCATCAAAAGGCAAATGTCAGGGTTGCCACTGGGTGAAAGAGTGCTTTTACACACGTGTGAAAGGTTGCGAGGGCTTTTTAATTCAGAGTCGCTGATGGAGGGAGCTGCTGCGTGCTGGCAACGCGCTGTGAGCAAAAAGAGCCAGACGCCTCTGTGGCCTTTGTGTGTGTCTCTGTTTGACCAGGCGGCGTCTCCCGGTCCACAGGAGCAGCGTCCCGCACACACAAAAAAACAAAAAAAACAAAGCGGCCATTATCGCTCCTATCGCATCCTTTTGGCTCTCCCGCCGAAACCGACTGGGAGGTCCATTAAAACGCATAGGCGACACCTTGAGCTGTGGACAAACATGGACGCACAATGGCGTGCGGTGGTGGTTGCCACGGCGATAGGAGGAAACATAGCACAGCGGTGACAAAGAAAGGGAGTGAAAAGTCCCTTTTTGAAAAATAGCTCCTCTTTTTTTTTTTTAACTTTGTGTCAGCAAGACTGTAAAGCATCCCATTCACTGACATGGAGATGTTTTCATTCGCGACACCACCAGCCGGCCGGACCTGCATGAGAAATTTCCTCCGACGCGGGCTCACTCTGCTCTTGACCCAATGAATCACCGAGAGTGATTCGGTGTATATTTATTTGTATGAAAAATACTTAAGCTTGTTTTGTTTTGGTTTCAATGAAGTACTCTACTTTGTAAACTCGCAGCAGTTGAGTAAACAAAGGCTACGAGGACAAAAACATGGCGGTGGTTCACTTTTGACACGCCTTCACTGTTTGGTTTAACGATCACTCAATGCCCGCTAATCAAATTCACACGTTCATTTTGTTCTAATTGGCGCAGGCCTACAAAAACAAGCAATCACATATGCATTTAATTTGGAGCAGGACAGCGGCTCCACGTGATGGAAAGCCTGAAACATGCGTGCAGATGTTTCGATCGATCCTCCTTTGTATGTGCGACGGATTATTTCGTGTTCCTTTGAAATCAAAACATCTGTTGAAAAGTTGGGAAAAGGGACGTTTAACAAAAGTGGTTTGGGTTTCTATGATGGATGTCTATGTGCTCCGCGTGTGCAAATTGATGCTTTAAAGAAAAACGACTAACGATCAACTATCGCTACACGATGCAACTCGATATTTCGATACACCTTAGTACGTAAATGCATTGAAGTTTCCGCAACAATTCTACAGGTGTGCACCTCGAGCTAGTCTGTGAGCAATCTGACAGCTGGTCTGCAAAACCGGGAGGCAAGCTGTTTTTATTTTTTTTTATTATATATATTTTTTTAACTAGAATTCTCCCTGACTCTTCCTTTTTCTCGCCGCGCGACTCTTCTCTCCACCTGCCTGCGTTTCCACGGCCTTGTCGGAATCTTCCCAATCCCCACTCCACTGCGGTGTATCCGCCTGGAAACTCCACAGATGCTGCCACTTTTTAGCGTGCTCGTGCACACCCCCCCACACACACATGTACACACACACAATGCATGCAGAGTGATGGGATGAAGATATTAGTTATGGCAAATAGACGTCTGTCACACTGCCCTATAACATCTTTGTCGCTGTTTACCGGAGCGAAGAGTTGAACGCTCATGGTTGCAGACGCACACACCCATTATTATTGTATTAAGACATTGTTTGAGTCATTAAAGAAATGGGATTGTGACGGTCGATTCGAAACTTTTTATATATACACACACACATACACACACACACATCAATCGTTACTTGGAATGAAGTACCGTAAATTTCGGACTATAAGCCGCGACTTTTTTTCGCAAATTTTGAACCCGTAATCACGAGTTTTAGCTGGTGTGGTTTATAGTCCAGTGCGGCTTATAGTCCGAATATTACGATAAGTCAAGTAACAAAGTGACTAACCGCGGCGACACTTCTCACCACAAAGTGGGGGGACAAACACAAAGTACGGGTCTCGGCAATATCTTTTTTTTCCCACCTTTGTTAACAACCGCAGATGGCCTCTGGTTTATTTGTCTGCAGAAAGGATTCCGAGTGGGAGGCGGCAAAAGAGAGGGGTCTTAAGCGCTCGGCTTGTTTTTCTTGAGTCTGTCGGGGAGGGAATGAGGGATCACGGGGTGAGGAGTCAAGGGGAGGACAAGGTGACTGATTGAGCCAAGGCATTAGGTCAGAGTCAGGCTGCTGAATCAAACCCGGCTGGCAAAGAGCCTCCTCAGGACTAACTATGATCAAATGCATCACGGGCCTCCCTCCCTCCATCAACACGTGCGTCCCACCGGACGCTATATGACTTCCACATGTTCACTCAGAGCGAGCTGCGGCGCAACACACATTAACGGGCTTATCAGCACGCAGCGCCCGCCCGCCCGCCCGCCGCAGCGGCTGACAAAAGGCGGCTTTTGCCAGAATAATGGATGCGTGAAATCAATCTGAGAGTTTCAAAAGGTCATCATGTGCACAGTGACAGCTCCTGGAGCAACAAGAGGAAGCCGTAGAATCTGTGAAAGGGGGTCCAAACAGCGGGACTTTCATTTAAAACGGGTCAACACCAGTTGAGTTGTCTGCAAATGACAAAAAAAAACGAGGATCCTTTATTCACCGGCCGCACAATTAATACTCTGCAATCATCGCCGGACGCTATTGAGAGGGAAATGATTCTGGGCCGCTCGGTCCATTTCGAAAAGGAAATACATTACAAAGTACATGCTGCTTTACCACCCGCATTCATCCGAAGCCCTTTCAATGTAAAATTCAATTATGCAGAACACCTGAACAAACAATATCGCGCAGATAATTATCCCGAACCTTGGAAACGCTTGGAAAACAAATTAGCGGCAACAGAGGGTGGTGGTATTTTTACCCGGGTGCGCTTACAAAGCTCACCGCGCAACGTTTTCGCCGCTGAATTGAACGGACTTGACTAGTTGGCGAGACCTTTTCAGACGCATTTTCTATTAACGCCATTTCTCAACGCTAATTAGCTCTCTTTGTTCCCACCGGCATCTATCAAAATGTGTTTGACTTTCCTCACTTTTGATGTTTTTGAGGGGAAACAACGTTTCTCTTAATTAATTTGATTTGGTTCAAAACATTTCATTCACCAAAATGAAAGAAGAGTTTGCGACTAAGCAACCGATTAGCCCAGCTTCTATTCTTCTACTACCCCACTTTGACCTTTCTGGTATTCCGGCACTATTCTGCCCCTCTCAGGTCAGTTTGGGTATTACAAGAAATTTGTGGGAGACTTTGTGAAGCTGCCTAAAAAATCTGCTTGAGCCAGTCACCTCAAGCCAACCCCGTCAAAGGCATTTAGAATGGCGATTGAGAGCAATGAAACTCTAACCGCAGGTTCAACGTCAGTGACCTGTGACATAGCAAATTCCCACAGAGACACTTGACAATCTTGTAGCAATTCTTCCCAGAAGAGTAAAAGCTTCTGAGGTCGTCGGAATAACTCCACATTTCCTCCCATTTTTACTGCTTCTGTGTTTCATACTTATGGACGGCGACCAGACATTTGATCCGTGGCGTCCGTGGAGGTTAAGATGAACAATTTGTCATCATAGTGGCGTCCTAGTTACGACTGGGAACTGGATTATTTAAATTCTGCAATAATTAGCCCTATGTTTGGAGTTGTGGGACACAAACCGATTCTTAATGTAGCCCAATTTGATGACGGGGTTGCCTAATGCAGGCCTGGGGTCTCAGAGCAAACCACGAAGAGGACCAGTAAGCTATCTTGGCAAAGGCATCGGCCCGTATTGATTGGGCAAAGGCCCAACAGCCCCTCACTAAAAAGAGATTAAAATATCAGGCTTGTCTTGGACGTTTATAGAGTGTGTGACCTCAGTCCAAGCGAGTACATACATCATCGTCGGTCCATCTCCGTGAGCCGGGCTGAATGTTGAGTGGCACGTCACGGCGGCGGGGAAAGGAGAGAGACTCGTTTCCAAATTGCAGGTGCAACGTCAGTGTAGCTGTTTCATTATAAAGTCACACCGCGTGCCCTCGCATGAAAATGTTCAAACGTTATTGCCCCGGAATGTGTCTTTCACACCTTTTGGGATGGATGCTGTGGGAAGGGTGAGACAAAAGGCGTGAAAGGACGCACGCATCCATTCCCAGCTACTTTCATTATAGAGCAAGCAGGTCCTGTCAGCGTCTTTTCATTACACGGGGCCCCTATATGCAGCGCCGGTGTCCGAGCGGTCCGCTCTGTCGCCTGTCAAGGAAAGGCGCTCTCGGGGAAAGGCCGCCTATCTCCCCGATCCCACCCCCCCGCCAGACTCAGCAGGCAGGCAGGCGAGAGAGGCCAGGCAGAAAGAGAGGAATCGTGTTTGCCATCAACAGCTCAAGAGAGCAGCATGGCAGCAAGATTGATGACACCCTCCCTGAAAGTAACAAAAGAACTCCTGTGCACGAGGGCCCGCTTATGGAGCTTGATAGAGTTGTCATCCTCTTAATAAACAGCTCGGATATGTCAACCGCCGAGGCGACGGGGGACGCCGCCCGTGCTCGCCCACCAAGCCACGGGCGGGATCGCGTACTGGCATGGCAGCACCGCCGCTCCATATGGAGCCCCCCCCCCTCCCGAGTGGCAATTACTGGAGAAGAATAAATACATGACAAAATGTTCACGTTTTGTTGACTTTTGCCGCAGGGTGAGAGACTGGAAGCAAAATTGCAGTGGAACTCCCATGAAACTTTAAATTCATCCCACTTCGAGCAAGTGGCACTTTTGCTGTTATTAACATCTGGGGAAGAATGTCAGCTGCGGGACAGATGGAATGATGTGCAGCTTTTCATATATGGGGATCTCAAGTGTGAGTACCATACCAATAAGCTTGACAATATTCTAGTTTTGATCTGGCTGCTTCAAAACTTAAGTAGGGTTAGCAGAGATTAGCTTTAGCTTACAGCGTTTTCAGGGTTCCATACTACTAGCACGCTAACTGAAGTACATTTTTGCTATACTAGAAGTAAAAATGCCACAACTAGCACTGTTTCTCTTCTTATTACTTTATTAGAAAAAAATTGTAATGATTTGTACGGCTAAAGTCCGTCAACGTTCGTAGAGTTCATCTTCTATGACACAAACGCCGCACAACTGTTTTTGGCGGGGAGTTAATTTTGCCGCAACGGCGCCTTTTTAGGTTTTATTAACAACGTCGCATGCAAGTCTCTTTAGCTTAGCCCAGAAACGCTGCTAACTACACTGAGCATCTCTTTAGCTACAAAGAGAGATTGGTCTTGCCCTTGCATCTTTCGCTTGTTTTGGTATGCGGCGGCCCTGGGAGCATTAGTGCTACACGCTAATTGCCAAAATGTAATTCAGCGGCTCTGTGATAAAGTGCTGCTTCCGCCGGGGAAAATACAATCGGATATTTTTTTTTCACATTCGGGGCTCGGCTGTTTGCTGTTAGCCAGCTCGAACGTACAGAGCGCTCGGACCCGAGGAAGGAATCTTAATCTACATGAATCCAAGTTCAAATCACTCAAAACAGGAATTCTCAAATATATAAACAACTTCCTCATAAGCATTGTGACAAAAACACCCACATACATTATTAAGAGGAGCTAAAAGGCTCCCAAAGTGTTGTTGAGGGAGATACTTGACATTTTGGGAACTGTGTGAGAGAATGGGCTGCGGGGGTTGGCTGGCAACCCACTGAAAGAATGTTGTTGTGGCACATTTTATTACCTTGAAATAGAGCTGTACGTCTCCATGCTGAATTAAGCCTTATATTAAAGCATTTAAGTGTTAACAGCAAAACAAAAGACAAAACTCAGCAGCAAAACGGAAACCTAAAATATATATATATATATATATATATATATTGTAAAAATATATATAGGGAATTCCTTCGACAAAAATCAAAATAGAAACTGACTTAATATGTGGCGGGCAAATTATTTATCATGACTGAAGCAAAGTGTTGGGCGAAAATAAAATTGACAATAACCAACATTACATTCTGAAAACATTCTTGGGCTGACATATTCACAAACAAAATCCGAGAAGATACGATAACCAGAAAGAAAGGCTCAAGTGTAGACACCCTATTTGAATTCAAGAGGGCATGACAAACACAAATTCTAGACAAGAAAATGTTGCAAAAGAAATTCATTTTTATAAAGTCTGCCACTTACCATATTCACTTATTTGGGGGTGGGGGGGCAGCAATGTTGTTGTCTCAATTGAATCTGCAGCCCACTCCCAGTGTGATACCTAGTTAAAGGCAGCAGGCTGTGAAATGGTATTTGGAAATAAATGAAAGTGACTATGAAACAGTGGAGTTGGAAGATATTGCCGTGTCAAGATGACAGACAAGCCCTGGAATGGAGCTCAAGAAAAAAAAAAAAAAGTTATTATCCCAAAGAAGAGCAAGAAGGCTGGATTAAATGTAACCCATGACGGCTCACACAGCTCTCTGACAAAAAACGTGCACACAGGCGGGATGACGGAGACGGCAAAAATCACAACAATCCCGGCTGCAGTGGCTCGCCTGTTGATTTTCATGCGAACAATCCATCTTATTCCGCCGCCGCCGCCGTGGTGCCAATAAGTGTTATTGCAAAGCGTTTGCCTATTGACGCTCCATATAAAAGCGCTTTGAAAGAGCTTAGGAGCAACGCAATCCCCGGAGGCTCTTCCTCGCCTGATTTACAGGCCACAGCTACCATTGTGTTGTCAGCCTTATTCATTTTTAAAGTGGACCACTGTCCTGTGGTGCGAATGTGTCCTCGGAGGACGCCGGGGGGATCGTTTTCGTATCGTCAAAAATGTTGGTCAAATATGCGGACAGCTTGGAATGCAAAACACAAGCGACAACGCAGTAGGGGCTTCATCGGGTGTCAAAGTCAAGGCCCACAAGTCGGATTCAGCACACCAATGGTTGCCAAAAGGTTCCACATTTGCATGGCTCCCAATTAAACAGCACACTCAAACTGTAGCATGTATAAAGAGGCCCTTTGTGCATCCCATTTCATAGCTGAATAAATGACATGCAATTATTAATTGAAAGCATGATGAGGAAGGTGGATTGCCCCCCCCCCTCTTTTCTCACACACACACTTTTTCTCATTTAAGTCTTTTACATACACACAAAAACGTCTCTCCATTTTGTCCGGTGCCTGTCACGTTCTGCAGAAGGCCTTTTAATTACATTTGGACAGGGCGGTTCATTACACATAATACGCGTTTGACATGTAATAACTGGTATCAAAGCCAATGGCTAATGTTGATTTAGGTTTTATAGCTATAGGGGGAGAACGCATTCCTTTATGAAAGACTTTGCATTTATGATTACGGCCTGTGCTTTTCACTGCCAAAGGAAATCCTAGATGGCTAACTGCTGCCCTCTCTTGGTGTTTTGAGGATACTGCACTTTATAATTTAAAGAACGCAATCTAATCAAATGGTTGTTGGAGTGGAAAAAACACGTTATAATGGTGCTTGTCTTGCATTTATTTCAAATCAGAACACAGTATGTCTGTTTTTTTTTCTTCCTTACATTGATATTTTGTCTACAGGAGCCATCTTGTGAAATGAGATGTTTTACATTTTACAGTTGGGCCTAGCACTCCTAATAACATAAGATAGTATTTAACCGTACTACTCTTCTCGCTAACTGCTAAAGTGATGAGCTGTTCATTACATTTTAAAAATCGGTTAGAAAATCGAGTACAACTACTACGAATAGTTGCGCTTCAGCTACACTATTCTAACTCCTTTCTCATAGAAATAGACATTAAGAACATTCAGAAAGATACACCCAACTAATTAAAGAGAACATGTACATGATGAGATTGACAGAAGATCCTGTACCTGAACTATGAAGCATACTGACCAATGTGGCACAAGTTGACCTTGCAAGGATTTGAGATTGCATGTGAGCTGTCACAGCACATGTCTTTAATTACTGGAGAGAACATTCAGGCTGGAGCAGCACAGCAGGTCATGCCCTCCAGCCCAACATGACAATGGAGGAGAAAAAAAAAGACAGGCTTTAATTTTATCTTCAAACTGGGACATAACCTCTGTGTCGTTGAAGGAAAATTCCCCACGCGGGACTAATAAAGAACACGGAAGGTAAATTTAATCGGTGGTTTATGAGTGTCCGGCCCACACTCAGAATGTTAAGCACGCCGTACCTTGTAATTACTAAAGTACATGAATTCAACCGTGTTTGGCTGTTGCAATGCGTCCAGGGAGTTCATCTATCTATCTATCTATCTATCTATCTATCTATCTATCTATCTATCTATCTATCTATCTATCTATCTATCTATACTCTGTATGTTTAACTATCACATTTTTTAATGAAATGTTTGGAGTTTTTCAAGAAAATTCTAATCCATGTGTTGAGGTATTGTAAGCATGATTGTTTAAGTCTTTTTTTTGCCAATTTTGTGTCATTCCAAGCAACACAAAAATTAAGACGTTTAGGGGTTTGCACGTGTCATTTTCATTTTGTCACTAGATGGCGCTGTGCACCAGCATAGAGTATTTTTTTAACTACAGAAAAGCAAGTTTTTTTTGTGGTCATAGAGGAGGAAATAAACGAATGGATAAATTCGACATTTGTGTTCATACATGATCTAACGATTATCATCACTGAAGCAACCCGTACAAGCAAATGAACGAGATGTTCAGCAGCCAGCTGGTGTAGCTTTCACTATTTTTGTGAAGACTATCTAGCAAGAGGATCAACACAAACAAGGAGAGCACCTGCCGCCGCCTCGTGGAACAAAATCTGCCATGGGAACAAAAACAAATCAGGGGATAAACACACGCACTTGCTAAAGATTTCAAATGATACCAGTGTCATGTTCCTGCATGTCTCAAGTCAACCAGGGTAATTACATCTTCAAATTTCACACGTCATTTTGCTGAGGTTTTCCCAAGCGTGGACAAGCACGCAATGTCATGTAAGGATACTAGGGCAAATTTGAGCTGAGAGATTCAGAAATCCATACGGGAAAGGTGCTCGCTCCAGTTTCCTCCATGATTGCAAAATGGCCATTTTAATCCTACATTACGTATATCGCACCCTCATCGGCCTTTTGGATGAGAACACCCGAATAATGTCACTGCATGGTCGGTGTTTGGAATATTTAACCTCTGTGGTGAAACATGAATTAGAATGGTTGCTAATGATGATTTCAAAACATGCTAAATGCTGAAAACATAGCATTTTCTCTCATTTACCAAACACGTTTGACTTTGCAGGATGTTCCAACTTTTTCTAAAAACTAGCTTTGAATTGGTCACGGCCAAATTGGGGAATGCATTCATGGGCCACCAGCCTGGAGTTGGAAAGATATATTCAATGAGGTTGTACATTAAATCTGAAACTAGCATGACTACTCACGCGAGACTGTTTACTCTGCAACTCTGATTAACTGCACTATTTGCAAACAGAAAAGGCAACATTTCACTTCAGACGTGGTCAGGAGACACTTTCCGCAGCTGTGTGCTCGCCTCATGGCCATGATCCACTCACGTGTGGATCCAACGTCGAATGGTTGTGCATGATGGAATTACATAATTCAAACCAATATAGCTGCAGTAACCTATTTATAACGCAAGGTGGCGTCGAGGACAAGTTTAACGGAGGTTGGGCTCGCTCTCTTTTCCAACGGAATTCGTTTCTTGGAAGATGACAGAAAAACAACAAACGAGCTTGACCAAGCTTTGTCCACAGTCGTGACACCGTGTCCGTGTACGTGCAAGCACTAGGATGGGGTCTGCGTGTGAGAAAAAAACTCGCGTGGTTGAGTCCGAGCACAAGTTGCTACCACGCGGCGACTCTGCGGAAAGAAAAGTGGGCGGTTCTCAAATTGTCCGTCTAACCAATGAGCAGCCAGCTCAGTCCTCTCTCACAGTGGAGCTGGCGCGAGGCCACGCTTCTGTCCAATCAGATCCCCCAAAGCCAGTCGTTTCCTTATAAAAAAGGTCAGACTCGCGCTTCGGTACCGGAGGATGGTAGAAACACAGAAGGAACATCTCAAGACGAAACACTGGACCCGCAAGTCCTTTCGTTCATATTTAAAATTTCTCGTTTCTCCAGGTAATTTGTTTTTTATACTAGTTCGATATATGACCGCTAATTCGACTGACTTGTATTCCCGCCCTCACACCGGGCATTTACGATCTGTAAATTTAAATACTTTAATGTATAGTCGTAGCCTTTTTTGTCATTGTGGTGTATACGAGTGTTGCGTTATATGAGTGTCACCTCGCCGTAGCTGCCGTTGATGATGTAATATTTCTTCATTCAAGGTAACCATGGCTACAAGGCACTCGTGCCAACAGGATGTGCGGTGCTATTACGCTTCATTTTTCGCTGAATCGCTTCGCTTTCCTCGTGCTGACATTTCGAAGCCAGCCTCGATTGAAAGACAAATGACGAGCACGGAGACGTTTATTCCACCCGATTACCGAATTTACCGTCGTATCTCGTCGATTAGGTTCTAAGAATGAACACGATGGCGGCGAGTTTTCATCATTTCCGCTGTAGTTGTGAGCGGTTGATGTCTTTTTTTTTTTTTTTTTTCTAGAAACGTGAACAATGGTGGTGGTCCTTTGGGGGTGTATTTTTTGCCCCCCTAGCGTTACATATTAGGCACGCTGCGGTCTCATATTTCTACTGTTTCTCTCTCCCTCTCTCTCCTTCCTCCTCGTCCTGTTGTCTGGTATGCAGGTGTGTTATAGTAGGAATTAAAAAAAACAAAAGAAAAAATGGCCACGTCGTCCAGCGCAAGCTTGAGCAAAGTCATCAAGCAGCAGTACATGGAGCTGCCTCAAGGGGATAAGGTCCAGGCCATGTACATCTGGGTGGACGGGACCGGGGAAGGCCTGCGGTGTAAAACCAGAACTTTGGATTTTGAGCCCAAAACTGTTGAAGGTAAGAAGCTTTTTTTTTTTTTTTTTTAAATTGGCCTTGAGACCGCATGTCAATTGGATGCTATCTTAACTTGGGCGCCAAACAGCTGTAAGATTTCTGGTAAATTTCCGGAAAGTTTCTGGTAAATTTCCATGAGAAGTTGAGCAGTGGGATTTGGCAAATGCACTATTCAAAGTGGAGGGATGAATGGAAAGGTACTCAAGCACGAAACATCCATGCTCAGTAAAAAGCATAATAGTAGACAGACTTTTTTTTCAATTAGAACTTTCAAAAAACTGAACATATTTTACTGGATAAGTCTCATTCAAAATGTTACATAAAAAGAGCGCGACCAAAAAGGCTCAGTAACATGCAAATGGAGATTTTTTTTTTTCCCTTGAAAATTCTCAAGTCAAAGCTATGCATCATTTTGCTGAAATGTTTCAGGCAAATTGGCTTTTTTGCATTTAACGCTAATTGCAAGAACATTGCTAGTATATTCCTAAACAAACCGTTTCCTTGCTAGCAGCCAGCCTTCAATTTCATACATTTCTGAGTTCATTCAGAGTATTTTCGTTGATTCCCATTGAAAGTTTCAGAGAACTATCATTCATTTCAAGACCCCCCCCCCCCCCACACACACACACACATACACGATGAGGAAACAATAGCCATGGGGGTACTATAGTGCGTTTACAGCGGGAGATTTACTCAAGATCCTCAACGCTGCACAATACGCATGACAACTGCTATTTTTGTTGCATTCACAAATCTCTACTCCAGCTAATTTTATTATTTATTTTATACAAAATAGATCAATTCTGTAGTCAGTCTAGTTGGGCGTGCCATTTCATGGTCATTGCTGCAAAGTAATTACAATGTGCCGGCCGGATCGAGGCCAGCCGGCGGACCTTCTGTAATAAATAAATACATTTAAGATCAGATTCTTGAATGACGAATAAGAATATTTTGACTGGCAAAGTGTTGGGCTTGAAATGTTCTTTCATGACCCGCGTTAATCGTTATAAGATTGGACCCACGCGACCTTTCGTCTCGTCTCCTTCAGACCTACCCGAATGGAACTTTGACGGGTCCAGCACCTACCAGGCTGAAGGTTCCAACAGCGACATGTATCTCATCCCCGCCGCCATGTTTCGCGACCCCTTTCGCAAAGATCCAAACAAATTGGTGCTCTGCGAGGTGTTCAAGTACAACCGCATGCCTTCAGGTGAGAAACCGGTCGTGAGGATACCTCATTCTTTCCGATATCTACATGTCAGCAGACCTGACCTGGGCGTGAACCTTCCTTGGTGTGGAGCAGATGGTCATGTTTCTGTCTGCATGTGCACACTAAAACTAGGCCTTGGTGTTACGTTACATGCCGGAGTGGCCTACTTCACATTAAGAGGCACATGGTTGGACTAATGCAATAAGTCGCACCATTTGAAGCTAATTTAGGCTTAGAATTTGCACAACATATCCCTTCATCTATTTCACTGAAAGGAGTCTCACATGAGGGTAATATAGCTGACGCACAAACAGCAATTAGAGGGCTTCTAATTGAAACGGCTTTCCCTTCCCGTCTGTGCAGAAACCAACCTGCGACTGACGTGTAATAAGGTGATGAAGATGGTAGCGGATCAGGTTCCCTGGTTTGGCATGGAGCAGGAGTACACCATCCTGGGCACGGACGGACACCCCTTCGGCTGGCCATCCAACGGATTCCCGGGACCTCAAGGTGAGTGAGCTTGGCAGATGTCACCAGCGGGAAATGTCACCATTGGGCTTTGATGACAAATCCAATGCGTGATGTGTTTTCAGGGCCATACTACTGCGGTGTGGGAGCAGACAAAGCCTACGGGAGAGATATCGTGGAGGCCCATTACAGAGCTTGCCTCTATGCTGGGGTTCAGATCTGTGGAACAAATGCAGAAGTCATGCCGGCCCAGGTAAGACCAGGGATGGGCGACTTGGTCTTATTTAGTGCTCATATTGCAACTTCAAACCAACCATTTTGTTGTGAATGTTGGAAATCACATTTTAATGTTGTTGTGTGTGTCCAGTGGGAGTTCCAGGTTGGGCCGTGCGAAGGAATCGACATGGGCGACCACCTTTGGGTGGCGCGCTTCATCCTGCACCGCGTTTGCGAAGACTTTGGGGTGATCGCCTCTTTTGACCCCAAGCCGATCCCCGGCAACTGGAATGGCGCCGGCTGCCACACAAACTTCAGCACAAAGGAGATGAGAGAGGACGATGGACTGAAGTGAGTGTCGAACGCTCTGGTTCATTTGCGACAAGGATTTCAGAAAACTGGGAAATCACGCTACTCTTATCATTCTGTAAGGAACTCTGCAGATAACCAGTCCTCTGACATGGGCTGACTAAGTCAATGTCACACGATGCTTCTCTTACTTCGTGTGTAGCTGGCCTGACAAGTCTGTTACCTCAGAATGGTTGTTTTGACATTTTACGCTGTCCCAAATGTATCTTCAAATATCTATCTCCTCCTCAAAGATCTGTGCCGTCTTATTCCAGAGCCATCGAGGACTCCATCGAGAAGCTGGGCAGGAGGCACAGCTATCACATCCGTGCCTACGATCCCAAAGGGGGGCTGGACAACGTCCGCCGCCTCACCGGCCACCACGAGACCTCCAACATCAACGAGTTCTCTGCGGGCGTGGCCAACCGCGGCGCCAGCATCCGCATCCCGCGCAATGTGGGCCAGGAGAAGAAAGGTTACTTCGAGGACCGCCGCCCATCGGCCAACTGCGACCCGTACAGCGTCACAGAGGCGCTCATTCGCACCTGTTTGCTGAGCGAGGAGGGTGACGAGCCCGCGGATTACTGAATCCACAAATCGTGGATTGACTCCCACTGCCAACCCCCCCCCCATCCCTTTCCCTCCTACATTGATCTTTTCTTTTAACTAGTACTGTATTTCCTTTCCCCACTTCTCCCATAGAGCTGTCTTAACCTACATTTAATAGGCTTGTCGAGTTGGCTGGTCAACTTCAAACGGTCAATTGATATCTTTGGTAGCTCCCCTCTGGTCATGGCAGGGTACCTTCCCCTCATTGTTTGAAGGGATTGGGTTTTTTAACAGATTTTCTAGCCATGTCGATGCCGTTCCTCACCCGTCCACCCCCCTAAATGAACTAAAGCCCATGGACACTGAAGCGTAGAGCTGCTAAGGCCGGACACGCCGCATGTACGGCGTAAGAAATATTTAGTTTAGGATCTGCTCATTTCTTTTGTTGCTGACCTTCCCTTTCCCACGGTACTAACGCTTTGATTTTTATGATGAAGTGTAATTTTAATGGCAACGTTTGTCTTCAGATTTCTGACACACTGGGTCACCCGTGTTGATACACTTTGTAGATGTTTGTGCCCAGATGACGTTCAAATGTGGTGGATCTGTCCATAATGCCATTTGTAGTGTCCTCAAGGAGTTTTATCCTTTCTTTAATGCGCCCCATTTGGTAAATTTGTCAAGTTTACTGAACCTGGGTTATTTTTCTCTTGATACATTTAAAACTTATTTTTATCACAACCTTGATGACTTGTGTTGTTCTTTAACTTGAGTAGAAGTGCTTATGAACAAACGACAAATCAAGATTTTCACATTTGAGTCATGACGAGTCCTTGCATATTGTCTGGGGGGGGAAGTTTGGATGTCAAACCTGAGAAGTCAACTAGCTTAGAGCTAGCTAGGGATGAGGCTAGCCGCTAGCACAATAGGGATGGATTTGAAATGAGAACAAGGGGGGGACATCTTAGGTTCTGTTGGCCAGGGTAAGGCAGGATCCTAAAAACTTATTTTATCCAAGCGAGACCGCAGACTCTTCTTTCAATCACGTGACATTAGATAAGTGTACTACTACACACTGTTGCTCATTGTAGGAATGTTAAGTCAATAAATGGGACTAGTCCCGAGTTGGTTACGCGCTTCTAAAAGTACAATTAAGATCAGTCTCTGAGTGGTCAGTATTGGCTACGTTTAAAATCTCTTTTTGTTACAATGTGCTTTTTTGTCATTCACTTTTGCACTGCCGAGCAGATTTTCTTACCCATGCTGGGACTAGCTAGCACAAGAGTAATAGTCAACAACGTGGTTGACTAGTGGTTGCGGCTGCCGCCGACGTAAATGTAAACACTTATCAGCATTTCTACGTACAGTCAACATGCGACAGCTCAGCAGCTTTGAGTTTTCCGAGATAAGAACTTTATTGAGGTCAGGACAACACAACACAGGGTGCCGAAAAGTCATGGCAACAACACACGAGCAAAACAGCATCTCCAAACTTTTCCTTTCCCTAGAATGCGCTTTCCTTTTTGCGGGGGAGGGCCAGCATAGTGTACTTTTAAGACCTTTCCCCCACATCCCGACTGGGCAACAAGCAGCTAGCTCGCTGGTCTGCCAGAAGCAAGGAAGCCAATCTTCTCTGGGAGCTTCTGCTTTGAATGGAGCTAACACGTGCCACACTTTGTTTTGTTCTTTTAAGTTTCCACTCAGTGAAACTTGTTGCTGTGAGCTTTTTCCTCTGGGAGGGGCTGTTCTCGGAAAATTTGGAACAGGACAAAACGTTTGCAGTTCATTCAGACAACAATACTTTGGAAACTGTTCAGCAGATAAGAAAATGATTCTTAAAAACTGCTCAGTATGATAACACTGGAAGAGTCAAGCACCTTTTCTGTTTGCAGCAAACTGTCGTTGCAATTGAGGAACGCGGATGGTCCGTGAACTTGTTGACCGCTCACGTGGCTTTGTTTGGCACTCAACAGTTGCACAAGAGCCAGTGCCAAGTTAGACTCCGTCCTACGCCTCCACAGTCGGACGCAAAGTGGGACACCCGCAAATATCTGAATGCAAACCCGCAGACCCTGCGGCATTAAATGATAGGCTCGGAAGAGAAGGAAGGAAGAAAATAGTTTGAATTTACTGTACAGTTTTCATTTCCTGGAAAGAAATCTTGTATATCATTATATAACTTCTGTATTTTTTTACACTTGAGAAGTGCACAAACAGATGCTGCACATCTGGAAGCGCAGCGCAGCCTTATTATGACTAAATCTCCTGTTTTGTTGTGGGTTAAATTGCTTTTAAAAGAATTTAAATACAAGAAAAAAACATAAAATCATAAAAACAGGATTGGCTTGATTCTTTACTTTGTTTTTTTTGTTTACATGGCCTGAATATTAACTACACGAAAACCATTCTACACATCTTGGACAATAATTGAAATTTAGATGGAAATTTTCCGTTATCTAAACGCGTCTTGCCAGCCCCTTCCATTTGTATGCAGAATCGACACCACGGCCGGCCTGGGAAAGCGACGGGGAGACGCTGCATAAAGGATGAAGAGGGATGCTGCTCTGTTGCTATGACGACCACCAGAATGTACAGGCTTGATCCTGATGGTGGGAGGGAAGAAAGGAGGGGGGGGGATCCATGTTATGTAAGGAGCCAGGGGAGAAAAAAAAAAACGGGGTCTCACAAATGGAAGCGGCACAGCAGCCCCTCTGGTCAAACAATGGTGACCATGCTAATAAGCTAGCATGAACACGCAAGGTGAAACATTGCTCACGTGTGTGCGCTTCATGAAATGTGTCAGCTTATTTAGCATTTGACATGAAAGCAAGAGATGCAAAACAGAGTTTGAAGCGTTGCTGCATCGGCAGTCGAGTGCGTCGTTGTTGTGTAACACCTCCCACTGGTTCCAACCAGTCTTGCTCGCCATACAGTTTTCTGAACTGGCGTGTCAAGAGAAGCGTGCTTGGGAGCCAGAGATGGAGGGAAACATTTGTGGCTGATAAAACATCTTGTCTGACAAAACATGAGACTAATCCAACCGCACTGCTATTGATTCAACAAAATGTTTCTTACTAAGGAACCAATACAGATTTGGCAGCAATTTTTCACTTTGGGACAGAAATACACTGATAAAGATTGGCCTCGTTTCTGTTCTGGGGCTGCTTTGCTACATCCGGAATCTACAGACTAACTGGAACAAAATGTTCTATTCTGGCACAGACACTGAAAATGTGATCGTTATAGCATTACAGTGTCCAAATACTTTTGCAGCTGTGCTTAACCGTGACTCGACTGTCCTATTCCTGCTCGCACATGCATACATTCACTAGAGCACTAAGCACACGTGATCACGTGAGTGTTTACACGCACACGTATGGACGTGACATGACCGCAGAGGATAATATATGACACAGTGACACACTTTTTGCAGCATTGAGATGCGCCCAGAATAGTTTTGCTGGTTTTCCGGCCGTTAGCTGAGAGTCAGCAAACATTTGCTAAGTGAGAGGTTTCAATTTACAAGGAAGCAAGTCAGCTGAACTGGGTTCACTGGGTGCTCAATGGGATTCATAAACAATTAGGAAAATATCAGACATTTGAATAACGTTTGCATCAGATAATTTTTGCCTGTTGGCTTTGCTAAATAGTGCGGGATTCTTTTGCATGAGCAAATGTTATTTTAACAGAGTGGATACAAATGAAACACTGAAGGCGCATTTCCTCCATAGTGATCGCGTACACACTGACATTTTAGTGGGAATATTTTTGGGCAATCTTTAACACTAATATGATAAGTTGCAGTACAAAAATAGATAACATGGATTTGCGCCTGCTAAATGGCTGTAAGACAAATTTGTTCGCCTTATGTTTTATGTTGAGTTATTTTAGGGATCTGTCGCTCGTGAAAGCTGTTCTCATGTTAATCTAAAAACAACTTACTTCCAAAAATGTTGCTTAGAGGATCAGAGAGAGTGGCTAAATATAGCTACTAAGACGGCCTTACTTTGTAACAATGCCCAAGCTCCACCCCGGTCGTCATGGTGAAGCACTCCACAAATCGGAGCGATTTGAACCAAAATGTGAATGTCCAAAGTGGACCTTACGTGCTGTAAATTATTCATCCTCTGTGTATTTTGATAAATGTTTGCCACAAGCCGGGTACCTTCAGAGTCGCGCTCCGCCTGTTTATTCTACTAAATGGTTTGACTTTGTCATGTTATGTTGTGGACTCCTTAAGGGAAAAAAGCCAAGTAATGGATTCACATGGAACTTGGACTGCGTGCTGATGAGGTCACAAGGCCTCCTGGTCAACTTCAGCAAAGTTCAAATATGACTCGGAGAAAAACGGTGGTGGGGTCAAAGGACAGCGGCTGAATCTCAAGCAGGCGGCGACCAAGTCCCTTCCCCCTCCCCAAACTTTAGCTGACGGAGCCTCTGCACACTGTCACACGCTCGCAAGTCCAATTTCGGTGTATTGAAGGCATAACTGTGACATGCTTTCCTCCTCGTAAACTTTGACCCGTGACATCGAGCCAGCACACACTGGTTTGGTATATACATTTCTGTATCAATAAGCCTTCCTCATAAACTAAACTTGATTACTTGGAGAAGACTGAAGAATTGTCACTGTCGCAAATAAGTGACTCGTGCAAATAATGATTTTCAAAATTAAGATTGAAAGCAGATGTATTTTGCTTCTGCCCACACGATTCTTGTTAGAGGGTGACACCGCCGCCAGATGACTCAGCATCCGGAACCACACTTGTTGCACAAGTCGGCGCCGCTCACGCCCTTTCAGAAAGTCAAGTTTGTATGACGTCAAAGAAGCAAAGACGCACTCAGCACACACTTAATGTTTGTATAGCAACGGATTAAAGTCCACTCCCAAGTTGGCCCGCAGGTTTTGTTTTAACACTTAGATGAGCTGCAGACAAATTAGAGGGAAGGGAAATGAAAACAAATTGATCAAATCCAACAATGAACTTTAACCTCCCTTCGTGGAGTTCCTGCAACAATCAACATTGATTTTTTTTACATTATTTTGGGCTTCATTTCACTTTACTTTTGACGGTTTTGTGCTGAAATATATTTTCAAAACGTGTAAATGGATGATGACAATTATTGGCACTACTTCCTTATTGCTTGGCCCAATGTGGGTCAAGTTTAGGTCCCCAAGTCGAGCACGACATGCTGCAATGGGATTCCAAGTGAGTAAAGTAAGTAGATGTGTATTCAGAGACTGATAGCGATCATCTGATAACCTGCACTCTCCTCCTTCCATCATCAAGCTATAGCTTTTATGGATGTTGGCAAGCACACAAACGCAAGTTTCCAAGGAACCTAGCAGGCACGCAAACGCAAGTTTCCAAGAAACCTAGTTTAGCAACTGTTGGCGATTGGCCAGTCAGCCAGCCAGCCATCCAAGGTTTCAAGAAAAATTTGAAAAGGTAACACGCCTGGTCCTAAGGCCTAGAGAATGTCAGGGGTGGAAAGACAATAAAAGCACAACTGCTCTTTCTTTGTTTCGGCATCCATGTGCTTCTAGTGGTGACCAGTAAGACAGGCGAAGCCTGTTAGTCAATTGTCCCTTGGACAACGCCCATTGTCCAAAGGTGGAACAAAGAGATTGCTTATTTTTCCAGCATCCGTGTCATCGGTCTGTTCTTCACCTAACTTCAACCCGGCGTGCATAAACACACCGAGAGTAGCTGACTTGCACTGGAGCTAGCTGGCAACGCAGAACCATCATTAATATGGAGTCTAATGGCTAACGACGCAGAATAGTTGTGGTTTAAGCGAAGGCCTGACTGGCAAGCAATTAGCTATTGGCTGGCTAATTTCATTGGCTGATATAGCTATTTTGAATTTCTCTTTAAGCATACATAAAAGACAAACTTAATGATGTTCAAACATTAAAAATGGCAATTAATCGTTCCAGAATTTTACTCTGCCAAATATTTGAATCAGCCTAAAAAGAAATCCCCATCACCGAGCAGCACATAGCTAAAGCACACGCTAAGCTAAACCGCTACTTTGAGACAGGTCATGTGATAATTATTATGTGGGTTAGATCAGAATTGGACGACATTGGGTCTCATGAGAAAAATTTGTTTATATAATTGGATTCGTTCAGCTTAACCCTCAATGGTACACTTTTTATGGAGTGATCACATTTTTGTGCAAAGGTACATGCTAGCTGTATTAGCTTTTATGCCAATTTGGTCAACGACAAATTATGCTTCATAATTAAAACAGTAATGTTTATTATTACTTCCTCTGGGTGTCTTGAATAAATTTTATTCTCTCTTCTCTAGTACTCGGTGAATCATTGATGAATAAGAAAGATATCAACGTGCATTGTAAGCGACTGCGCCCTTTTTTAGGGGTGTTTTATATAACAAGTGTCACAGCCCCATTCTGGGTTGAATCATATTGTGATGTGTGGCTCGCCCAGGTCTGTCAAATTTGATACTTACGCAAGTCAGTCAACCACTCATGTTCACAGCTCTCTGTTTGCATTAACACACAACTTGTTTGTGTTTAGAATGTAACAACTGGACAATGCTGGGCGAGTGTAAATCCCACACAAAGATTACGTAACAGATCTACAGTTTGTTCGTGTTTGTCATGAGAACATTTTACGCACCGTTAGCCACGCACAATACTCTTTTTATATGCACAACCGTCGGACTTTGCGCAGATTCTTTTAAAGGTTACGTGAGACGCAAATTAGTTTTTGTAGGTCGTAATTTGGAGTTTCCAATCATGTGCATGCATGTGAGCGGCACGTTGGTTGCGTGGTGAGCGTAATTGAATCGCAGCTTGTTGCCCTGAGTGGAGTTTGTGTGTTTTACTGTAGATACTCTGCTTTTTTTTGTCTGTAGATGTGATTGTGAGATGCTTACTTGTCTACGATTGGCCAAAAACCAGCTCCGATAAGCATCAGCTCACCCGCTTGAGAGGATAAGACATTATAAATGTAGACAGGATTGAAATGACACAAGAGATGACTTTTCTAAAAAAGCAGGTCAGAATGAGAGCGCCATCTCGGACAGACAAAAGCTCGCACACACTGATGCAGTGGTGCAACTTTGCGTATTAAGCCCGATTCTCGCATTGTCTTCATGTCAAGTGATTAGTTTAGTCACCGACGTCATTGTTCTGTGGGAATGCAATGATGACGCCAGACAACTGATAAGTCACTCGACAAAACAATTCGGAGAGATTTAGAACTGATTACAAGAAAACACACACACACACACACACCCGTGAGCTCTTGCCAGATTAAAAGCTGAACGTATATGTGACATTGCTAGGGTGAGGTGCCTCCGATGAACAGTCTGTTAGCCGAGCCTAATCCTGACAAATCCTTTATTTTCCTTGGAACATTCAACACTTGAGCTTTGAACGAGGCACAACAGGGAGCGGCTTCCACGAGCGATGTCGCGGGAAACACGAGGAAAAAAAACGCCGCGTTGTCAATTCCCGTCTAAGCCGCCTCCACTAATGACTGCTGTGAACCGAGAGCAGCAATGACGCAATCGGCCATCAGGCTGTATTCTTCTTGTCCGTCTGCAAAGTGGGACCACTGCTGGCAAAGGGCAAAGGTCGGGACGCGGTCGGGGTCTGGCAGGCCCCCGCGACGCCGTTGTTTGGACAGTTGAGGGCCCTTCAAAGGCAAAACTAATATGTCGAGAGATCCGTGAAGCCACAATAGCCAATTAGCTCACGAGCTAGCCAGTGGTGAACACTTCTGCTCTGGGAACAAAAAGCCCTGCGGAAACTTAGTCGGATATCATCCAACGACTGGAACCTTTAAGCAAATATATTTTTGTCGCTCAAATGTGTGTGAGGACAAGAAATATTCCAGATGTTGTGCTATGAGATTGACAGCTGACCAGCGTTAGTTTCAGCGTGGACATTCCAGGGCTGACCTGATTTTGGCGATCCATTTCATCAATCCAATTTAGCAAGATTGTTATCAACACTCTTGCTGTGCTGTGTCAAATTAATGGCGTATTTATTCTTTACATGCCATGTGCCGACTAAGACGGGACGTAGGTCATAAAGAGGCCTCAATTTAACTTGGGATATAACCGCTCGTCTGACTCGGGCTGCATCCTAAACATAGCGACACTGCTTTTAGCTTATGGGTACGGTACATGTTTGCCGTCCCAACAGATAGCTTGCCATGTTTGAAAGTTTAAAGTCAAATACTTTATTGTATTATTCCATTTTTTTCACTTTGGAATAATTTCGACACATGCTGTTTGACTGAACAATGTAGTTGGCTCATCACATTGTTTCTGTCCAATACTATAAATGTTCTTTTGGTCAAATATTAATTTTCAAGCTTCTGAGCCGTACCCAAAACAGTCGAACTTGGAGAAGCGCATTCACGTTCTTCCACATATCCAAACAAGATCCTCAGGTCTTCTCAACTCTTAAGCCTCAAAACAAACAACTCTATCTCTCTTTTGGAGCGAAGTTCCATCCTTGAAACTTTGTTGGGACCTTTCAAATCGTGTGTAAAGTAAATAAAGCGCGTACCACACTGTGAGAAAGCAGACGTCGCAGCTGTCTCGGCAAGGCGAGACACGTCAGCGAGACCATCTTTCCCACAGTCGCTCACGCTGTGAGCCAAACAAACAACGTGAAAATCCAAGCCATACTGTTTTATCGGTTTCATAAGGATCTATTTCCCAGTGTCATTTGCATATGGTGTTTTTACTTAACGCCAAAGGTTAGATTGGCGAGTTCTTTATTCTTTTATTTGTGCACCTATTACTTTGTTGACATCTCACCATTATACCTTTTGAAATGTTCCACATTTGGTGGCCGGATGAGCCTTAGAGCCAATAAGACAAGCTGGGTCCAATTTTGTTTTGGAAAACGTTACACCACAAGAATGCACGAACCTATTTTGTAACGGCTTAACCGCTTTTTAAAGTGACAGCAACCGGCAATTGTAAACGCCTTGCACGCCATTAAGCACACGGAAAAGGAAAGTCTGCATAATCCATGGCACCATGCTGCATAAGACAGGTCAGTCTTGGTACTACAACATACATCAGGTGTGGGGGAGGACACTCATAATTGAGATAGGCGATACTGTTGTGTGCCGTGATTTGTTGTTGGAAAAGCTGAAAGCAAACACTTGCCGATGTTTTCATCGAAATTCATTCACATTTAAAAAAACCCAACAACAACATGCTGCCATTGAGCAAAGCCAAGTTGAAGACACGTGTCAATTGGGGGGGAGAGTCCGTAGAAAATTTTGAAGCTAGGGATTGCCCTCCAGTGGCCAGAAGAGAGTGTACCTTGTCAAAGCATGACCTTAAGGTGATAGGGATTCGGCAGGGGCACTTTCTGGTCGGGGCAATTAGAAGCCAAAGAAAATGACAAATACCAACTACAATAACATCTGGATTAGTTTAGTTTTAGTTAGTAAATGCCACAGAAATGCAACCAACCGCTTGCCGCTATCTGGGCTAGCATTAGCGTTGCACACCGCTTCAGCTAACTATTACAGTAAAAGTGAAAGGACATGCAACGTGAACACTCAGTTTGTCTCAAGAAGCAAAGTCATGGACTCACATGCGATTCTTAATGCAACTTTTGAAATATAATGGAACACTCAGAGTTCAGAAAGAGTGGTTGTTAAAGGGTTAAAACGAAACTGGAAACGTGAAAAAGAAGACGTTCTCTTAATCACAATGGCAGCCACAGAAAAGCTGTTGTTTCCATCAACAGACTGTACTGTACTTGAGAACACAGTGTACAGGTAAACACAGCGGTCCTGTCTTCTATCGTGTCCCAGGTGGCCGGCAGGCCCGTCACACCATAGGAACGGTTTCCTGGGCCAATCCGAGGGGAATAACAGCACAATTGTCTCTCGGTACAGAATCAATTCAGTAAGCTGGCATTCACAGTTTGTGTAACAGAACCCGCTTTGACCTCTACCAGAGTCTAACCAATTGTTTCATCTGATTGTTCCTCTCCGGGTACTTTTATCTGACAGCTTGTTCCTAAGCCAACCTGACAAGGAAGAAGGTGTTTCTTATGAGTCACTGTTCCAACCACATTACTTCTGCAAAATAATTTTCAACTGTCATCATTTGAGTCTGATTCCAAAAGGTCAAGTTTAGCCGTTGAGTCACCTTACTATACACTTTGAAGTGCACCGTCATGGCCAAACTGAGTACAGTAAATGGGAGGGGAAGTCAACTGTAGCTGCTGCAGCCTTTCATGCTGCGGTGAATGGCCGAGTGACATCCGGGCCCATCATAAGGCAAAGTCCAAACCAATTCTGACACCATGAAATTCAAGTCGGAAGCCCATTGTTAGTGGCCGTAGGATAATTAGAGGCGAGCTCGCATGCCGTTTATGTAAGAGGGACTTGTTTATTCATAGCGAGTTTGCTTTGCGCCAAAGCCCGCTTCGGATCTCAATGGCTCCATTATTGGGCCAGTGCTTAGAAAGCCTCTTTCAAACTTCAAACGTAAGACTCCTCCCACTCTGTGTCCACGGCGTTGCTGCATGGTGAGCTTGGAAAAGAAAAATTGGCACAGATTCGCAGTATATGCAGCAAAGTGGGCATCAGTGTGTGAGGTTCTGATTCTGTCGCTCTGTTACGCAATTTGCTCTTTCTGGTGAGCACCTGGCTCAGCGTGTATTCTATAATAACATGTTTCAACAACATTTGAATGAGCGTCAAAGTTCTTCCATTCCAGCTGACCCGTTCAAAGAGCAGCCAACTGAGCCCGGTTGCATTTTAGTGTAAAGAACACAGAGCTAGCTTATTGTTCCGAGGGTGCAAAGCCTCATTATGAGCGGATAGCTTTAAGCCTCTTTGATATGTTCGCACAGAACCGGGCCAGGTAGAGCTCGGACGGACCGAGCAGAAATGTTTAATGTTTAAATCCTCCTCTTTTGTGCTGCTCTAAACCAGTGGTCCCCAACCTTTTTAGCGCCACGGACCGGTTAACGTGTCAGAAATATTTTCGCGGACCGGCCTTTATATAAATAAATAATACATTTATCAGGGGTGTCAAACTCATTTTTTTCGGGGGGCCGCGTTGTAGTCATAGCTTCTTTCGGAGGGCCATCATGACTGTCAACCCAAATAAATGTATGAGCACCTCATATTATGTACAGTAAAAGCTACAAAACAAACTGACAAATAACTCGTTTTCAAATCAGATGAGTAAAAACTGGTCATATATTAAAAAAAAACAGATATTATTAAAAGTGAAGACAATTTGCAATTCTAGTAATGACACACGAATTTGACGCACAATTTGTCTTTGCGGGCCACATAAAATGATGTGGCGGGCCGTATCTGGCCCCCGGGCCTTGAGTTTGACATGAATGGGTTAACGTGTCAGAAATATTTTCGCGGACCGGCCTTTATATAAGTAAATAATACATTCACATAAACAAATAATACATTTATAATAAATATATAAATACAATGAAACAAACTAATACGACTGGCATAAAAACAAGTATAAACGACATAAAAATAAAACTCACCATTACGTTGAGCTTGTTTCTTTCTTGTTTCTTTCTTGAGCTTGTTTCTCCCATCTCGGGTAATCGAAGACAATGACACCCGAAGTGGTTAAGGTTGTCTTTTAATGCTTGGTCTCCATGTCCCGAAGCAGTTTTGAAGGCTTCATTGCCTCGTTAGCTAGCCTGTCGCTACATAATATGCTAAGTGGACACCTGTGGCGATAAATCCATATTTTAAGAAGGACTCCAGAAATTTTCTTTTAAAGGCAGCTTACCTTTTCTTAGAAATCGTAGCATCTTCTTCTTCCGTCTCCTCATTGGGCTTTTTCCCTTTCCGAAGAAGCTCTCCAAACATGTCTGTTTCTTGCTCACATTTGTTTGCTTCGCGGGCTCGATGACGTGACATGTCACGTGACCGAGACGAGCGTCTTGATCTAAACTGACGGATCGCCATTTTTTTTTTTACATTTTTCTAAATAAATGTTTACTCATTTTTGCTAGCTTTGTGGGCTCAACTGGGAAAACATGTGAATTAATTGATCGTCGATTTAAAAAAAAAAAAAGGGGGGGGGGGGGTTCTGTGCGGCTTGGAGGCCCGGTACCAAGTGACCCACGGACCGGTACCAGTCCGCGGACCGGGGACTCCTGCACTAAACAGTCCCGGCTTAAAACACAAATAGCAAAACGGAGACTCACTAATTGCTAAAATAACCCATCATTGACCCAGCTAGCATGTTTAACACTAGAATTAAGTTTAGCAATCTTGCGGCTACACATACACCTCCTTCTCTGGTCCATTCAACAATGTTTGATTTTCTTATATCACCTCAAATTGAACAATTAAAACAATCATCTGAATGCAGAATCATGCTGTTGCTAAATTAAAATGCTCCCGCCATGCTCCTAAAATCTTCCTCAAATTACAGAGCTGCCAAATTCTAATCTCAGCATGTTCTCCCCAGGCTCCTCAAAGTCATCTTGGATAGTCAGTACGGACGATTAATGGATGGAAAATAATTGAATATGAGTGCGAATACTTGTCTCTCACCACAAACACAATAAGCAGTGTCATGACAGAATGAATGGCGCTCGAGAGAGCAGGAGTGTTTGATTGTGTTTGAATGGAGTGTCTTTTAATGGCTTCTTGATTAAGCTGATGTAACCGTCACACTGGCCGGGTCACACGGCTCACCACGGGTCCATCACACCATGAGCGCCACCGACACCGATCTCTCCGGGCTGGTGGAATGACGTGACAAATATTTGGCAAACGATCGTGCAGATAAAGGAGGAATTTGTGCGCGGGTGACTAAGGCAGTTCATGAACATGGAACACCTCACAAAACGAATCAAACAAAACGAAATATCGTCTGAATAACAAAAGCACAGAATCAACAAAACAAATTATTTTAGAATGGGTCTTTAAAAAATGTAATGATTAAACTCCAAATCCAATTTGTATAAATAGAATTTTCTTTTTAGCAGCATTTCCTGGTGCATTTTAGGGCTAACCTTTGTCCGAGCAGGGCAATGCTATTGTCCAATTTTTATTGACTTCGCCTTGCAGTTTCTGCTTTGCAATGTTTGCTTCCTCATTACTCCCACATTTAAAAGCGACAGTGGAAACTGCAAACTCAAAGTTGCCTGCTCTGTGGTTCTACGATGATGACATGACAAAAGCGCCATCCTCAAGTGTCTCCATGACTTTGTAGTAAACGAGCATTTAATGCAGACTTGTTTCTTAAGAGTCAGCTACAGCCATTTCATGTGTCAGCCATAGTGGAGGAAACAGATGTTTCCTTCAGTCTCGACGCCTTTAGTAAACTCAGTTGTAAAACGACTTGTACCCTGACCCGCATGACCTCAACGGTAGGTAGGTAGGTACGGCATGATTTAGAATAGACCCAATCAGATCCAATGACAGCTTTAGAGCCTGTTCTCTTTAGATATCTAGAAGGAACCAAAGCAAGAATGATTTGTTCCTTTACTGGAATGGAGGCGAACTGAGCCTTGACTTAAAGCCAAGGTATGTACTGGAAAAGGTTTTTATATTCGTAAATGTGGTTTGGCAGATTTTTATTTATTTCATTTATTGGACTACTCGATGGCAGATAATATGCGACTGTTGACACGCCCCATGCAGTATCCTTGTCTCCGGTTTCATGCCAGCCTTGCTGCTTTCTATTAGTCTCCAAGCACCGAAACAACAACGGAACACTTGTAATTAGATCAGAGAGAAAAGAGGAATTGAATTTAGAGCCCTTTATAAAGGCCAGGAGCTATTGAATAACAGGATGTTACAATGAACAGCAGAAAATCCAAATGAGCCTTGAGCTACCTGACCGTCTGGGAAGATTTAAAAAAGATCCTTGGAAAACTACCGCCTCACCAGTTTTGGATGAACTTATGTATAATATTAACGTAAAATATGCTATGACGCTAGTAAAACTCTTTCAGGTTTTAGTCATCAGTCCATAGTATGCTAATTGTGTTCGTGTTCTGGATCACTTCCTTATTTGGTTCGAATTTTTGCCTAACAGTTAATAAAAAGGAGGTGATGTAACCAACTGACTCATGATAAGATCAGTTCTTTATTTGATTTTCTTTGGAGTCAAGAAAACATTCACAGCACTGCCAAATTGTAAATTGATGTGTATTGACAAGACCACCAACAAATAGTCTGTATACATCGCAAATGACCAAACCTTCCACCATTTGATGTGTTGCAAACTAAAGGTTGACCACTTTAGGTTCCTACTGATTAAAGTCGGAGAACGAGAGAGACCAACGTTTACATTTTTGGATGTCCCGTGGATTGCGCTGCCACCAACACCGCTTCTTGAGAACCCTTTGGTCGACTCACACTTTACTTACCGCTTACGTGTATTAGTTGGACATTGACGTTCTGCGAAATTTGGGAGAAGCAAACATGGGCACCCGAAGCAGATGCACAACCCATCAGTTGGTTTTTGTCACAATGTACTGGCTACACAGGAACAATCAAAGCAGCGTGAGGGAGAAGGGGGCCCAGGGGACAATGCTCAGGCTGTCCCCCCGTCGGCCCCACGCCACATAAAGACCTGATTATCCCCCCCTCCTCTCTTCCTATCCCCGCTCTTTGTCTCTCCTGTTGGCTGGCCTGGCCTGGCCTGGCCTGGCAGAGTGGACAGAGAGTACTTGCAGTCTTTCCTGTCTTCTGTTGAGCAGCAGGGACTCTCCTGGTGTCTCAGCATTTTAAAATGGCGCTGCGGCATTGGCGGGCCACTGTGGGAAAGTCATTAAAATGTATAGCCTGGCTCCTTTTATTTATTTCTATGGGAGTCCTGGAAAGAGGCATCCGGGAAGGCAATGGATGCTAAATGCTGGTAGCCGTTGTCACGGCAAAGTGTCAGAGTGACAAAACCAACTCCGAGATGGTCGGTGGCACGATGTTTCCTCGTTTCAACAGGTGCTCTATGTCCAGGAGGAGAAAGAAGTCAAGCGTTGGGCGAGACTCAAGGTTGTCTCTCTTTTTCAATGCATGTTGCTGAGGCACTTCACATAACAGTGGCAAAAGTACCGGACTATTAGCCGCTACTTTATGCACAAGCTTTGAACCCTGCGCCTTATAGTCAGTCCAGCGCGGCTTACCTATGGATTTTTCATGATATTGTATGATTTGTGCATATTCTCTTAAGGGAAATGAAACATTAACACACCGACGTCTTATAGTCCAGTGCGTCTTATATCTGAACAAAACAGGATTTCCCCCTATTTTTAGCTGGTGCGGCATATACTCCGGTGTGGCTTATAGTCCAGAAATTACGGTAGCTACTATGAACGCAGAACTCAAAAGCAAGAAAAATACCAAATGAAATAAGTCCACAAAAGACATGACAAGGGTACGTGACAAGTGACAGCAACAAACGGAAAAAGTTTGAAACAAGCCAACAAGGAACAGCTGGACAAGAAACAGGTGGCTGATGTAGCTGACTGGACGACACAAGAAACGGGGCTGAGGAACATGGAACGCACGAAGAGCATGAAGCAAAACCAAATTCAATTCATACAACAAAAACATTCTTTACATGGAAATGGAGTCAGAGTTGCACCGTCGAAACAAAATAACTCAGATGGCATGATAGGCCACCTACAGAGAGCAGAAGTGACCCATTTGAGCTGCATCATTATGACGGAATACTCCCTCCAAACACATTCTTGCAGCATATGACCACCTCGATGTGGAGCAGGGAACCAGTCTGAAGCAGTCTGCAGAGATACATGGGGCTTTGCAGTCATTCATTGTCAAATGGAGCTTCTATGACAAAGCAGAGCCCTCTGCTGGTGATTACCGGTACAACATGTTGTTTACCGACCCATCAACACCATGAGGGGGGCCAATACAGAATTCAGAGGGCTTGTTCTGTTTTGTAATTTATATCGCGATGTACAAAACATGTTCCACAAATGTTTACACTCCCCAGAAGTTACACAACTTCTATTTCAATGACCCTTGGGCTCATCTTTACATATCAGAGCGATTTATAATGAGGTCTGCATGTCGATTGGATAAACAGGCCCTACGCAAATATGATGAACATTCAAAGAACGGGTCAAAGGCATTGACGCAGGCTAAAGCGAAGCGTGCGCAGTTGTCTATCGGTGGAAAGCATTGATTTGATAAATGCTCGTCAATGCTCATCGATCCGGGCGACTCTCCATTAACTGAGCCATCGCGAGTGCTCAAAGGCTTTGTTATGGGAATAACGGAAATGCCTAAACTGATGTCACAGATATGTGCAGAGGTCAGGACAGTTTGGAATAAAATCTTGATCGGATCGGGATCAATCTGGGGTGTGGAGATCAAGCATTTCCATCCCTGTCAGGATTTTCATCCGAATAAATGCGTGCGATTAATCGAAGCTTCGACTGGAGGCCAGAATTGGATTTTACGGGCTCCCTCCTACGAGCTCCGGTTAAGAGGTGAGCTGCAGCATTTTGGACTCTTGAGGGAAGACTGGCTGACTCCGAAACAAAGTGCTCAAATCAGAAAAAAAAGCTTTTGTCTCATTGAGTAAGGATGAATTTACATTCGGAAGATGCGCAACTTCATAATTTGGTATATACAATTCTTTTGATGGATATTCTCGGATTCACCAGCTCCTTCCCGCTCAGTCTGGCTGCAGAAGCGGCATGAACTGGGTTAGTCTTATGTAAGCGGTCTCATAAAAGACCCTCAGCCACTCGTCTTCCCCTAATCTTTTCAGCTTGATTACACTCGCCATCCCTCCGCCCCTCGCGTGTTCTCACACACAGGAACAATCCGGCGAGCACCACACGGGGACCGAGTTTCCAGTTCGGAGCGGATGGCGATGCTGGTTGCTTTGTGGGCGGGGTCTCGCGATAGGGCAGGTGTGAGTTCAGTGACTTGTCGTGACCAATGTGGAGCGGATACATCAAAGTTGAGCTGTTCACGTTGTATCTTTCGATTGTCGCTTGAAGACAAGTCAGATGGATACGTGGTGGCACCTCGGTCTTATCAGTTGCTTTTTTTGGGAGGGGGGGTGACCCAAATCACCAGAATGCATCAGTGATTACATAAGAAGCATATAAAGGTGTCAATAATTACTACCTTAGTGTGTCATATCGACCCAGATACTTTTTAGCACTGGTTTTATGACATAATGGCAATCTTTTTTTTTTTTTTTTTTTGAGTGACTGATGAGACAGTAAAGATGACACGACATTGAAACCTCACATCAAATGGATGCAAAAATGCACTTTCAAAGCAAGGCAGTGACACGCGTGGTTCAAAGGTCAACAGCTGGGCGCTGCTTGATCTTATTTTTTGTTCCAAAACCACAGTGGAACATGCTGACCTCTCTGTCACTACACTTTAATCAGCAGAACAATCAACATGTCATAATAAATATACACCTCACCTTTCCTACTAACCTGCTCATCTAAAGGCAGTAAATCTTTGTCAACCCTTTTCTGGGTGCTTGCAGCTGACTAAACATTTAATATCCTTTATGAGTTTTTTTATGGTTCGGTCAAGGCCATCCGGATCAACATGGAGGGCGATGATGTAGTGCATGGAGAGGGGCACTGGGAGGAGTTATGTTGGTGTTGTCGTTGTTTTAATCTGCATTGTTCCTCTGATGCTTAATCCAATTATATTCTGCTGCTATGTGACAACGTCTTGGCCGAGTTGTCCAACACGGCTAAGCCAGTCAGCAGCCTCAAGCGACCATCTGCTCCATCCAACTAGTTTGGCTTATCTTGTGTTTATGACAACATATCTGATTTCCAGTAGGTCACTGTGATGCTAAATAGTGATATTTTTCAGATACGGAGCCCCAACGGTATGGTTGGTATCGGCAGTCTTCATGAGTACCCAATACCTTAAAATTAGGCGGATTATCACTTCATACTGATACCTGCTATTGGTACTCGCCCAACTTTTAGTAAATAGCTCTGTAACACGATCCATCCATTCATTTTCTACCGAGCTTGTCCTTAAAAGACTCTCAACGGCCACACACACGCACACACATTCACACATGTGTGAATGTGGCCAACCTAATGTGATGATTGAGGTCCTAAAACAATGGAATGTAACCCAAACAAGCTTAGGGTGAGCATGCAATCCACACATGAAGGCCCCATACTGAGATATGCCGGGACCTCGAGGAAAAAGAATGACAAAAATCCGAAACAAAAGAGACAGGCGTCATCTGGAATGTTTGAGGTGAAACTCTTCAATAAAGCACATTTCGTTTCAGCCTCATACTTCACATAATCTATGACAGATGTATTTGTGTGTGTGTTTTTTTAAAGCAATACGCTGTTAAACTGACATTCCCACAAGGGCAATGTTTGTCGCTGACATCTAGCGGTCTGACCTAAAATAGCATCCGTAGTTGAGCGTTATAGATGCAGCTCTGGCGCCCACTGGTGGTAGAGATGAATCCTACCAGATGAACTGTTTTCATTAACAAAGCAGATTTGAAGACAGATTTAGATATTCAATAATAGTTTTATTTAACATGTAATCAGTTTTCATGGATACTGTATGCCTTCAGATCAATTTTTATTTACAAACGTACAACCACTGAAACACATATCAGCTTGTTATTACGAATTTCCAAAATTGAAAGACACACACGTACAATATAAACAGCAAGTATAGATCACAAAAACAGGCTGCTTGGGTGACCATGCAAGAACATTCGTTACCACTGGCAGCAGCTTTTAATTAGAATCACTAACAGTGGTTCATAAATGAGGCAATGCTGCTATGTACAAGGCTGGGACTGCATCTCCACCCACTGGAAATTTGATTAGGCACACTTGCACAATCCCAAAAATCCTAGCAAAATGACAAATGATGCTCAATTACCATATTTATGTACATGAGGGCAAACTTCATGGCGTGCAAGCAAAGACTTTCTGAAACAAAATGATCAGCGTGCCCTTTTGCTGTAATGTAGCCCTCTTATCTTATATGTAGTTCAATCTAAGGCAACGTCGCTTTCACAGAAATTCGGGTTTTGCAAAGTCTCTGGGCAGTGACAAGACATCCCACGTCTAAGCAAGGCCAACATCGTTTGGCTTACTGAAGCTCAAAAAGTCTGAGATCATCAAATCAGACCCAAAATTTAATGCAGTCAGTATTAAGGCGAGTCCTCATTAGATCTTTTTTTTAAAAATAGAAGCAAAGAATGAAAATTCAGCGGGCTTACCACAGATAAGATCAAAAGACACAGGACGGCAACATTGCACAATATACCGTGTGCCCTTCAAATAATTACAGTCCATTTCTGAGACTATAATATCATTTTTATGGTACTCAAATGGCAAACGTCACTGCGGATGAACATCATCAAGTCAATGAGGTCACTCCAAACCTTTCACTTACAATCTTTGACATTTGCAGCAACACAGACACATGTTGAGCACCCCTTTCAAACAAAACGCAGCCCGGTAGCCATTTTGTACTGGTCCGAGGCCCATTTGGTATTACGATAAGAGCAGTTAGAACACACTTGCCCATTTGATTTCCCTCGTACGGGTTGTTTTTTAAAATTAGCCCAAAATTTACATTTGTTTTTAAAAATCGGTCAAAAATGGTCACGTCCGTAAACCGTGCCGAGGTCGGTCTCACTCAGTAAGCTCTTAACAAGAAGGTTAAGTCGACTGCTGGAAATCTTGCAAGGTGGCCGCTTCTTCTCTTGGCAGGTTGAGCCTCACCTGTTCCCCAGAGGCGGTGGATGCTGAGTAGACAGCGCCGAGAGAACCGGACGAGCCGTCGGTGTCCATGGTGAAGAGCTTGCAGGTGCCAGGCAGGGACGCATCCGGAGCTTCTTTGTCGGGGCTGGATCCTCGGGACGACGCGGGCGAGGATGTCGGGCTGAGCTGCACGGCCGTGGTGTCCTGCAGCGTGTGCTCGCTGGTCTCGATCTCGAAGGTCGCCCCGCCTGCCAGCCCACCGTTCCCAATCAGGTTGATGCCCCGCCCGCCTGTCTTGCCCCCCCGTGAGCTGTGAGGAGGAGGGAGGCGACTGCACACGCAACAGGCCCCAAAAAAGCAGACGGCCACGAGCAGCAGGATGGGTCCGATGACGATGGAAGGGTTGGCAGAAGGCATCAGGGTCCGGAAAGCGAACACGCCCACCAAGGTGATGTTGAGTCCGGCCAGCATGATGCACAGGCCGCAGGCGCAGCATAGGGCCGGAGAGGGCAGGCTGTGGGGACGAGACGCTCGCCGCTTTTTTTGCTTGGCTGGCTCCTTCTTGGACATGGCGCTGCCTGCGTTTCGATCAGCGATTACCATGCTGTCACCTCTGGCTATTGCCCTTCACAGAAATATCTTCACCATTATTCTCTTTCACAAACAAATATACTCCGAGTGAGTCCAGTTCAGGGTCTGTCTGAAAATGACAATACATGACGAGGATCAAATATTGGGTCATGTGTTTTGCTTCATGTCACCTTCATCAAACTGTCATTTGAGGATGTTGGCAAATAGCTGCATGTCATCTGCAAAGCCTTGATAGCCAACATTGGCGTCCTGAAGAATTTGTCTGAAGGGTAGGGGTAAGCCCTGAGGGACGCCAAATGTCATGGCCAATCGATCAGATTAGAAACATCCAATGTTCCCCCAAGTAGGACCTGAATCTTTTTAGGACTGTTCCTACTCACGTTTCCAACCTGTTCAATTGTATGTCATTATCTACTTTAAAAAAAAAAAAAAATTATAGCCCTTAAGCACATGCCCACAGTTGGCAAATATTAACGACATCACCAGATCCTATCTCCCGGGAAGGCAAGGAAAATCTAAAAATATCTACTGTATCAAATGCAAAAATTCCATTTTGTGGTCATTCAAATGGATCTTTTTATAAGAACCCTTTTTATAAGCAACCTTTATGGCACATATAGTGTCATAAAACATGGGGGGGGGGGGCAGTGTGATTTAAGTTGTATTCTATGACCTTACTATAGATACTTATATACTATATTATGGTATAGATACTATATACTTATATACAGCAAGTGAATTTGAATTTTGTAGTCAAATTGATGTAGCTGTTTTTTAAATGTGGACAAGCATCATTAGACACAAAAAACGCTGCTGCTCTTTCTTCTCCACTCCATAATTCTATCTGCAGTGGCTTGTTCTTTTTACATTCAATATTTTCTTTGTCAAACCAGCCCTTCAATTACACATGGCAAAGTAAACAAACATGCTGTAGAAAGTATTAAATACAGACATATTTGTAATTTTTTTTTTCTTTCTTTGCTGCCTAGGTTTGAAGATCAGCGCAAACATCTGCTTACCTTTTATGTCCATTGAGGTTCCATTCTTAAGTGAGGGGGGTTCTCCTCACACAATGTTGGAGAGGGGGGAAAAAACAAAATAAAAGCAAAAATAGGTTTTTGGTTCCGAGTGCTGCTGTCTTTTGCTTGCAAGTGTGCCGTCCCCGAGGGCGCAAGTCATGACACGCGTTCAATCAGCAGCCATGAGGCGAGCCAGGACCGACAAGTGATGCACAACATCCGAACCGATCACTGGAGCACCTCACACAAATATGGACCTCCTTCTCCAAAACAAGGGCTCCTCACTAAGTAATACGGAACATGCACGACATATTTCCTCCTTCTGTCAACCTCTGGATGTGTGGAAGTGCGTTTGAATGACGTGTACCCCCCCCCCCCCCTTAAAGAGGTACGAACCCGGAAATTGAACAGTATATTCATCCGCCGCCCACTTCCACTAATTTGCCCGCGTTCTGTCTTTGCAAAAGATGTGTCATTCGAATGTGTAGTGTGTGATTGAAGCATTTTTTTTGCAGTTCCAACAGTGCTCTAAAATGTTAGTTTTTGCTGTGACATTTTTGCAATCCATCCATCCATCCATCCATCCATCCATCCATCCATCCATCCATCCATCCATCCATCCATCCATCCATCCATCCATCCATCCATCCATCCATCCATCCATCCATCCATCCATCCATCCATCCATCCATCCATCCATCCATCCATCCATCCAATCAATGATGGGCAAATCAAATAAGGGCGTTTATGCCTGACTGGTTGTCGTATACTGAAAAGCATAAAAGAGAAACGTTTTTTTTCAAGTTGTTCCAATTCAGCACCAAGATTCAGTTAGGTCACTTGAACCATGCAGTGCAAATCTGACCCTTTGTTTTGTTCCATTGTTGGATGATGGTCATTGAGGTTCTCCCCAAGTGTTTAAGGGCTGATAATGAAAAGTGCAGGTCCTCCTCCAGAGCACAACGCACGCCAGTGACACTACCAGTGTGACCAGGCGTTCATTATTGCCACCATTTTTGTCAGGCCACAATATGCCGTTTATCTGGATGTCATGTCCTGAATATCAGTTGTATTATATTTCTCTGCAGGGTGCATGCAATGGATGTCACTCTTTTTTTTACTTGTGCCGCTTGTGTCTGTACAGCATGCAGCCGGTGTGTGCGTATCAAACATGAACCAGGCTATGTAAATATATTGCATCATGAACTGAGCTCTTCTTCGTATAATAACCTAAATGGGTCCTTAATTGCGGGATGAGAACACAATGTGATGAGATGAGCTGCATAGAAATGGAACCACTGGGTTTAATTTGTTTTAATCAGTGTCAGGAAGTCGAGAGGCACTGCACTAGGAATCTTAATTTGACACGAGAGCTTGAGTTCAATTCAGGATATGTTTATGAAATGACATAGATATGACGTTATTTGATAAAATCAGGAGGGGAAAAAAATGATGCATCACAAAGATGCATCAATACATGTATAAAGCTATAAAATGTAGACTGACTCTAACACCGAAAGACATCTTTGTAACCACTCAATATGTTTGTTTAAATAGTGACGTACATCGGATGTTTCACACTCGTCGCAAACAATGCCTAAATCCGGGGTTACCATGGCGACAACATTCAACGAGATCGTCCATTGTACCTGATTGAAAAAGTCCCCGTTTCCTCTCTAATTGGGTTGGGGCAAGCAACAAAAACGCTATTGTGCTGGTCTTTGCCTTGTGGCGTAATAATTCAACTTATTATCAACTACGCAAAATTTCATAGAGACGGACAATGGAAAAAAACAACAGAGTGCAAAATATGAATGTAAGTGGTAATGTGGTTTTATTGTTTGAATCTTGCACACAATCGAGCGAGCCATCTTCTCAGACGTTTCATGTGCAGATGGAGTGTAACAAATGTTACTGTTCTACAGCTATTTGTTGTTTTTTCCACTCAGGTCACACAAGTGGTACCTGCGTGACACGCTCCGAGGTATTAAGTGTACGCCAGATACCGGTTTCCTTCTCTCCAATTAAGTCGGAGCAGAACAAAATGGCGGAAGCGTAGGGCCCTTGGCCCTCTCAGTGGCACTTTCCTCCGATTTAACACTTATTGATTCCTCCTTGCGAGCTGGCGCTAAACCCTGGCAGGTCCTGGGGGTGGCTGCGAAGCTTGCGTCTGTTCACAATGTCATGAAAGTAGTGAAGGAGCGAAACGATTCTGCCAAGAACACTCCGTTCATGCTCATTAGTCAGCTTGTGTGTCGGATGGCGGCAGCGGCGGCGTAACGCACCAAGGCCCAAAAAACACATCATTAAGCGACAACATTAGCGTCGGTGTTTTGTCACAAAACTGCTTTTTGAATCGGCCATCATGTGCCGCATTGAAATGTAGATAAATTAAGCATTCAAAGTTGTCTCATGAGGATGAGACGGAAAACCCCAGCGATGCTCCAGTCAAGCCGTGAACGGACTTCTTTATGCCGTCAGATGGCTCCTGTTACTCTTATCAAGGGATCACATGTTTTTTGTTTTTTTTAATGTACCACCAAAAGAGGAGGTCACAGACGATCCTTTTCTTAATCTGACATTTTGGCAAAATTATTTATACACAAGTGACTCAATTATGAAATAGAATGCTTTTGAGAAGATAGCCGGAGGTGTGAAGGATATTTAAATGGACTGCAAAACACTTAAATCATACGGAATGTGGAGTAAAAAAATTTTCCATTATGCCACATGGTATTTACTGTTAAAAAAAGCATTTGTTTTAAATTATACCACTGTGTTGAAAATCTAATCCAAATGGTTTATTTGTAATTGTTATGATTTTATTATTTGGATTCCTTTTTTTTCCCCCAAAAATAAAAATTGCCTAAAATAGCTGCAGTAGAAAAATGCACTTACTCTTGATGAATTCTTTTACAATGCCACTCGAGCCATCAAAGTTGCCATAGGAATAGCGTATCCACGGCAACAGAGCAGACAAGAGGCTGAGCACTACAACCCCACAGTGACTGAGATGAGCATTTCTCAGGTACTGAAAGAAATGGGCTGCCTATATTGGTTTTATTAATTAAAAAAAATATTGAACAAAAGCTTGCAGACAATCTAAAGGAAATGTTCCTATTTTTTAATGACATAATCATGTAAAACTACTGTTGTTGTCATCACGTGGAGGCAGTTTGCCAAGAGATGACCATGAGTTAGTTGCACCTTCGCTGTTTCCAACATATAGAAAATAAGTTAACAGATGCATCTCATTGATGGAAATATGCTTGGCATCAGTTAATAATTAATGATAAAAAAAATAATGAAAAGTCTGAGAACGACACTTACGTAATAGTGGTCCATGTTACGGCAGCCTAAGCAATGATAAAATACACATAATGAGAATTGTGACGTAGGCTAATGAAGGGACATTGTGTGTACTGTGTACTCACACGGGGTCACTCGAATTTGTCCTTGTATGCACGAAATTCGGCCCGTGTAACTAGGCCAGATGCACTGAACGCTCTTGATTTCTCGTTCTTTTAGAATTACCGTTCCAGATTCTTGGAATTGGTAGCTGGTGTACTCATCCAAGTTTATTTGACAAAATGCTTCTAAACAAGGTAAACACAGACATCATATCAGTTGAATTTATTCAAACCAGAACAAGAAGTAATTGGGAACAGGTTTGTGGTTGTATTTTGTTTTACTTTTTAGTATGACCTAGATGTTGGTTGGCTTACCTTTGCATGTAGGTGGTTGCGACCAAGTGCCATTAGCGTAGCACACCACGGTCTCTGGACCGACCCTTTTGTAAAAACCATTACACGCATATCTTAACGACGTTTTTCTTGTCCGCACAACATCACCATTTGGAACTTTTGGGTATGATCCACAGTTGACAACTGAAATAATAGGAAACAAATATTTTATTAAGAACACTTAAGTTGTCTCAAAGATGAAATAGTTCCCCTCCGACTATAATGGTTAAAGCAAAACCAACATAAAATACTGATCATCAGCCAACGTTTGTACTGAATTCAGAGATGTGTTTCTAAATGAAGAGTCAATGTTGAATAATGACTATGTCTTGATAGAGATGCCAAATTAACTGTACATGATTTACCTTCTGCGACCAAGGGTGAGCTGGGGCTCCCAGTCTTGTCAGGAGTGGTTACAGGTCCTGCATCAAAGAAAAAAGAAAATGTTGCAGTTAATATCCCAATGGCTCTATTTTTCTTCTCAATATCGTGGGCCAACACATAGCTTGGAAGATCATCTTTCAACGAACATGACCAGGTACGTGGTATTTTGGACAACGTTCTACAATGACGCTGTATGGTAGATGGATTTTGCTTGACTTGTGAAAAATAAATGACTATAGTCCGAATAAATTGAAGTGGACTAATTAACCAAACACATCGACCAATCTGCCTCTCTAAGGCCTGTAAAATTACATGTGGTGTGGCCCAGGGTTCGATTTTAGGCCCAGTGCTTTTTAACCTGTAATAATTTTATTCTCTGAATTTACTTGACCGGTTCTTAAGATTCTTGCGGTCATTGGCCATCAGTACAATCAACTTGTGTATCCACCTGTTGCCATTCAAACAACCTAAATAATAGCTTAGGGCTCAATTGAATGGGCCAGAGAGATTTGATGCTGGAGAATGTTTTGGGTTGCCCACGTGTTCCGGTTGCTGAGGATCCATCAGTTCTGACACCAGTTGTGGCGGTATTAGTAGAATCACCAGTACCAGGACCAGTAGCGCCACCACCCCGTCCGCTTCCTATGTCTGACAGGAAAGAAAAAACACTTATTTTCATTCTAGAAATGAAATTTGATGCCTATATTGATTACAGTGTCAAGAACCGACTTCCATCAACAGGTTTCGTACTGCCACCAGATGTGTCTCCATCATCTCCAGGACCTGGTTTGAGCATTGCTTCAAAAAAATAAAAAATAAAAAGTTGGGAAATCTTGAAGATTATCGGTGTGGTTTTGTTTTCAAACTTACTGCAGCTTGCAGCTTGTGTCCAAGACCCAGCAACACAAAAGACGGACTTCTTGGTGGTTGCAACCTCAACACCGTATCCGTCTTCACATTCATAGTGAACTTCAACGTCGGCAGCAAATACGTCCTGGTATTTGTCAAGGATAACGGCGTGTGGGATGTGAGGCGGCTCATTACAAGATGTGTCACTTCCTGTCAATGAAAAATTAGCCAATCAGGTGTGAATGGACCTACTTAAACGCGAATGCCACGGGACGTACGTTCACAACCCGGCAAATCCGACCAAACTCCCTTTTTACAGGTGGCTGTTGCTCCCACGGCTTTGTGTTTATATCCTTCATCGCATTTGATCCAAATAACAGATCCTTCTTTGTACCACAAGCCGTCGGGACTTTCATCGTATTTTGCATTTGGAATATCTGGTGCGAAGCAGGTGTTTTTATCTGAACCAAAGCAAAAAGGTCAAGGGTGAATAGATATAAATAAGTGCAAGTGTACAAAGAACAAATATTTTTCAACAACAGGAGGGATAATCATTGTTTTGCTTCCTATAAATCACAACACGGTCAAATCTGCATTGGCAATATACGGCGCACTTGCGTGACGTGTTGTATTGTTATTTAATGTTTTGGAAAGCTGCTGGAAAAGCTTTATATGAATCATAATGTGCCTGCATCTTACTATATTGTAATCCTCTCTCCTCCCCGCCACAAAATTTGATGTCATCAATACGGTGTCCTATGAGATAAGGTTTCTGCTAATACAAGTGGTTGCGCTAGTCACTTTTTGATTCCATGCTGAGGTTTGGATTGTAAAGAAGAGGCAACCAAACCGCTAACTGGTAAGCCAAAATTCAATGCAACAATTGCTACAGATTGTTCTTATGATGAAAATGCCAACACTGCTCACAGAGATCAAAGTAGTTAATGCTAAATTACTGTCTAGATTCTACTCACCAATGCATTGTGGTGTGTGTGACCACAAACCATTGAGGCAGACAATGGTTGCCCACCAACCCTCCACTGCTGGTTTCTGTCCAGCGTTGCAAGCGTACGCGAGAGTGCTTCCATGCGAATAGGTTCTGAGTTCAGGCACTAAAAAACCTCCCTCAAGAAGGGGAGCAGCACATGACTCTGCTGGGCTTTGGACTGAAAAACAAAAACAAACCCTTAAAAGTTAGACAGAAAAAGCAAGAGAGAGGCAGGCTGGCTGGCGGTCGTGACCATTTTTCAGCAAAAAAAAACATCACAATGAACTTGACAAACCATGAAGTTGTCCAGAGTAAGACAAGACGAGGATAAGTCCAAGACACCTGAGAAGCATTTTGTTAGGAAATGTAATATTATCTGACAAAGTTGAGCAAATCCTCTCGATCAGATCAGGAGCGGTTAATAATTGTTCAGTTGCGCCATCATTCAGTCAAAAGGCAAATACAAACCTCCCCATCTTCATGTTTGCTTTGAAAATAAAGCCAGGCTGCCAAGTATAAAGAAGGTCACCTTTCAACATTTCATTTCAACTTTTAATTTATCTTAACAGACTGTAGACGCCAAGAAGTGGTACAATTTGGTGTTTTCATTCTTCTTTCAAATTTAGTCACGCACAAAATAGTATCCCACCATCTAGTGGTCAACAGTGGATCTACACTCAAAATAAACAGGCAGCTGAACAAAATTGTGTAAAAATAACACAAACCTGGAACTTGTGATAGAGGGGGGGAAATACTGCATTTCTGGTAGTGGCCAGAAATCTCAAAATTCTCACTTTAAAGTCAGAATTCTGAGGTATATATGACAATCCTGCCAAGCCTTTTTTCTCTTCCCTGGCCATGATTCTCGTACTTTGGCAACCTTGACCTTATAACAAAACAAGTGTGGGCTGTTTGTTTGGTTCCTTTGGGCCAGTCCGCACTGTTGCAACCCACAAAATCGTAATCAACAAAGCATGTTTAGGAAACAGCTAGAACACGGCACATACACTATGTTCCAAACGACTTTTTCGACACATGCCCGAGAAATGGTCTCGGAGGTGAGTATCAGCACAGCGTGAATGACGTCACAATAGCTAAAAGTAAACAATTAGCATTGACAAACAAGCGTCGAGGCACACGAACTAATCTAGACTTTCCGACAATGCTAATATGTCCGCTAAATAGAACTGAGCCGTGGAAAAATGCTGGCAATAACAAGCGCAAAAAAAAAAACCCATGAATATTCCCTCCATGAAAATTAGCGCTGCCACACGTATGCGGCCAAGAAGTCGCAAAGTTCACGCATCTTGCTCCTTCGAAGAATGAATGTCACGGCTAAAACGCTGGAAAAGTCCACAAAGGATAAAAAAAAAAAAAAAAAACACACACCACAGAGCTCTTGGAGATGACTGCCACTACGGTGCCGTCATAGAGAAAAAAAAACATCGTACAGGTTCATTTGAAAGGCTTTTATTGTCTTTCTACGTCAGAAAGCATATTTCATCTCAAAGGAAACTGAAGCTTGGAAAAGGGTCATTCTATGGCCCTCGTATCTCAAAAGCCACAAGAGTCCACAAGTCTGGGTAAATAACAAATCAGTCCTTCTCGGTGAGATTTTAGCATGTATTTACATTAAACTCATTAATGCCATGGGAATTGTGATTTCTTTTTTATGTCCTCTTTGATAGAAGAGTTATTTGGAACATCAAAAAATAAAGAATTCCAAGCCCCCTTCTTTGATTTGCATGTCAAGGGAATTGTCAGGGAATCCTATGCGATTGGCATAAAGTCGGGCCCAAGATGGGGAGAGGAGTCGAGCCAAGTCGAGCAACAGGTCTAGACTTTTTTTTGAGATTTCTGTTGCGATCCGAGTTCAAAACCTGAGATGAGATTTGTGTTTCACCATGTATCTGGAGGACAAAAGAAAAATGCTTGAGTTTGTGTCTCCGGGTTACTGTCAAGCGTTTAGAGGATCCCAAAATAATAAATCTTGTTAGCATACCTGTCCAGAGTTTCCCAAAAGCGCAGGAAGACGGGCCGGTCCAAATGGCGCCGGTGGCGGCTGAGTTCCAGGACCGTCACGTCCCACTTCTGCACGTTGGGATCCGTTTTGGCCTCGTCGTACTTGAGGTGAAAGGCTCGAACTGAAGTCGAGACGGTGGTTTGAGGACGGGCGGCTTTCGTAAGCTCGCCGCGAGTGAGACGGCCAATCACTTACTCTTGGCGAAGATGTCGACGGGGGAGCCGTCAGGCAATAGCCAAGGCCAGCCCTTAAACTGCCAGGCGGGACCCTGCACAAACACGGCCACCACTCGGTCCCTGTCGTTCGTGGAGGTCAAAAGGACGTGACGTCAGCTACTTGGCAGACTTGGAAGTTTTCAAGGTTGGGTCCTCAACATCTTACCAGTCCTGCGGTGCGAGTTTGAGCGGCTGGTCAATGACTCTGTAGGGGACGGTGACGGAGAGCGTGCTGCCTCCGGGTTGGATCTGGTCTTTGCGCCGCTGAAGAAGAACCTCGTTGTCGCGCGGGATGCCTTGCTTCTTCTTCTCGTCAGACGTGACAAACCTGGCGGGCGGGAGGCCGACATCCGACTGATTCCCGGCTGCTGCTCCTCCGTGAGCTGCCAATGTGAGCGCCAAACCTACTTGAGGTCCTGCATCAGATCCTTGGCATTCAGCATTGTGATGAGCGAGGTGGTGGCAGCCGGGATGATGATGATGGGCGTGCGTGACCCTGTGGGCGCAATGGCATTGTTTTAGTCAACGTGGAAACAAAACGAAGAGAAAATTGGAAGAGTAGATGACAGTCGCGCAGCGATAATGGTGAGCGAAGTCTTACCTTTTTTCTGATTCGGAGGCGGTCTGGCTTGTGAAACTGGAAGGCAAACACAGAACCCAATGTTCATATTTTTGATGAAACCTCAATTCATGCTGAGAGTCGACACTTCTCAACACGTGTTGACTTTTCAAATTCTGCGCTGTCAACTCATGGCTCCGCACGGTTGAACTGACCTGGGCGCGGGACGGGCTGGAGCGCAGGCGTCTGGGCCTTGCGAGCCGACGCCCCTTCCTGAAAAACAACAACAACAAAAAAGTTCGTAGGTGGAATTGGTCACCTCATTGATTGGGCGATTGGAAATTGAATCAAAATACACCTTGCGGGAAAATAAAATAAATACCCCCACCAATTTTCTCAAAACAATTTGTATTCCTCAATAAAAAAAAACAACAACGTATGATTAGACTTTCCGTGGAAGCAAAATGCTTCGATATAGTCCATTCTCACGCTCTGGTTTGTTTCCTAGGTTCCCCAGCACTTCTTCGAGATTTGCAACCAGCGCGTCAGTTGCCGGCGGTCTGTCTCAATCCAAAACAAACTGATGTTTTTCGGGAGGATGAAAAGACGCCACTGTTGCGCGCAGTTGGCCAAATTGGCCCTTGGCCTCTGCCTGGCGGCTACGCTGCTGATCATCCTACTTGGACGCTTCCGTAGCGCCAAAACAAGAGTGAGCGCAAACATTTCCACGGGCACCTGTGGTGGGACGAAAAACCACTCGTCTATTCAGAGCCCTAGCGGTTTGGAAAATTTCAAGCTAGCTCACGGTGAGCAAAGTGCGGCAGAGGACTGCGACGACGACGCCATCCAAACTCTTTTCCCTTACATCATCAACCAAGCGGACAAATGTCGCGAGCGCCTCACCGCTCCGTTTCTCGTGTTTCTAATCACGACGGAAGCTTGGCAGGTGTACGGAAGGGAGGCGATCCGACTGACGTGGGCCAATGAGACTTTGATCCCCGGGGTGTCGGTGGTTCGCCTCTTCTTGCTGGGAAGACCGGGCGAGGGCCAGATGGCGACCCGCCTGCAAAGGCTGCTCCGGTGGGAGAGTCAAAAATATCATGACCTGATCCAGCAGGACTTTTTGGATTCCTACCACAATCTGACCCTGAAGACCTTGATGGGCCTGCACTGGGTTGCCCGCTACTGCTCAGGGGCCAGCTACGTCATGAAGACCGACGGCGACATGTTCATCAACACGGAGAACCTCGTTTGGAAGCTGCTGAGACCGGATCGAGAGCCCAGGATGAACTACTTCACGGGAAAAGTCCTCCGCAATTCGTCGCCTTTTCGCGACAATAGCAGCAAGTGGTACATTTCCACGGAGGAGTACCCGAAACGGACCTATCCTCCCTTCTGCTCTGGGACGGGCTACGTGTTCTCCGGAGACTTGGCTCGCAAAATCTACGAGACGTCCCGGAGCATGCGCCTGATGCACCTAGAGGACGTGCACGTGGCGCTGTGCTTGGCCAAGCTGGGCTTGGAGCCCAGCGACCCGCCCAATTTCTTTCTGTTCAACTTATTGCGCGTGCCCGCCCGAAGATGCGAGTACAACCGACTGATCACGTCTCACGGCTTCAAGCCCCATGAAATTGTACAGTACTGGAAGATGCAGCAGAGGAACAAGGCAAAATGTACGGCCATGGGGTTCTGAACAAATCCAGGAAGAACCCCGTCATATCACTTGGCAGATCTTTTTGTGTGCAAAGAGTAAAAAAAGTTGCTTATGATGACTTGAGAGGGCAAGACTATTTTGCGCCATCTACATTTTTGAAATCAAAAAGGGCGTGGGTGTGGCAAAAATGCATAAAGTCGAGACTCGAGCTGTCGATTTGAAAGCCACGTTCATTGGGATACAAATAAAATGTCACCAAAGCCGCATCGTTGGACTGAACGCTTTCTCCCTTCAAACCGAACACGCCGTCAATTGAGCACGGCGTCATCTGCCAACCCGATGAGGGCAATATTTGCTCGCCTCGTCTCAAAGCGGTCTTTATATCGCCGCTGTGGGGTCTTACCGTCACTGATTTCAGAGTCATTCCGTGGTAGGTGCCCATGGTGTCGATCTTGAAACCCTCCGTTTCTGCAACAAACAATTCCAAAACGGCGTCACTGGCCGGGCGCTCTTTTAGAGTGAAATGAGCATGAGGGCCAACTCACCCTCTTTTCCTTTGAATAGCTCCTGAACGTATCGATTGTAGGGCGCCTGCACAGGCTGCTTGGTCCTGAGCGAAGGGTCCTGGAAAAGTCCACACATATGGCTTTGAGCTGCTGTCCAAACATCTTTGTTGAGAAGATCATTTCTCACCACTTGAGTTGTGTTTTGCGCGGGACGTTGCTCCGGGGCTCGCCCTTCTTCTCTGGCTTTCACCGACTGAAGAATGGCAAAGATGTTCTTGGAGAAGTTCTGCAAAAGAGGAGTGGCGGCATGTTTTTGACAAAGCGCAAAAAGAGAACGACAGGAATGTCAAATTGACTCAATGCTGTCAACCTTTCCGGTGCTCTGGAGGATGGTCGTCCGTGTCCTCCACACCCTCTCCCTGCTGACGATGTCTCGAGTGACATCCACTTCGGCATCCACAAAACTTCTCTGTTTCACCGTGATGTCGTCATCCAGGTCCGTCTTGATGGTGGAGCGCTTTTTGGCCATGATCTTAGCTTTGATGGCTGCAATCTTCTCCACCGACATGGCCTCAGACAGCGATCTGCGGGAGGAGCACAAAGCGGTTCATCGTTGGCTCTGCGGAGCACATAAGCAGCTCAGTGGCCTAGTGGTCGAGTGTCCGCCCTGAGACTGGAAGGTTGTGGGTTCAAACCCTGGCCGGGTCATACCAAAGACTATAAAAATGGGACCCATTGCCTCCCTGCTTGGCACTCAGCATTAAGGGTTGGAATTGGGGGGTTAGATCACCAAATGATTCCCGGGCGGGGCACCGCTGCTGCTCACTGCTCCCTTTGGGGATGGGTTAAATGCAGAGACAAATTTCACCGCACCCAGTTGTGTGTGTGACAATCATTGGGACTTTAACTTTAACTTTAAGCACGGTCGGTTGCTCGGTACCTGATCTGGTCAGTCTGCACGATGCCCTCCTTGTGGCCCTCCAAACGAGCAGCCAAACGCTCCTTGTCCAGACGCACCCGCTCTTCATCCTGAAAGTGAGAGCACCGTTACACAAATTAAAGTGTGCCACGCTAGACTCGTCTGGATGACGGATGAGTGAAAAATAGTCACCTCAACCCGAGGTTTTTTGGCTTCTGAAGATACCTCATCGGCAGCTCTTTTCACTGAGACAAATCAAAACAATATCAATTTGGCTCTTTGCATTTGGTTCTGCACAAAGTATGACTTGAAAGCACACACTTAAACAACATTGCTTTTTGACAATCAAGCACAAAGCCAAGCGCTAGAAATAGAAAGTACCGTATTTCCTGGACTATAAGGCGCACTGGACTATAAGGCGCACCTTCAATGAATGGCTCATTTTAAAAGTACCTTGAGTTGGCCTTTGAAGGCCAATTTCTATAGGTGCACTTCTGTCTATACTGGTCGATGTCGCTGTGAACAGACAAAATTGAAACACGATTAACATTTCTTCCAACAGAATATATTAAAGTGAGTTTATATTTGTGGCAGTGTGAAACAAGCTCGACAAGTCATTTCCCAGGTGCTACTTACAACTCTCGCCATTAAGGTAAGAAAGCAAGCCCTTTCGATCAGGCCTTCGAACAACAGGGATGTTCTCAGTCTATGAGAGCAAGGACAGGAAAAAATCATTAACAACCAATAGGATTAGTTAGCATCTATAGATGGGATGCTACTTTAACACGTAATCCCAAACCATCAGTGTTCTTAAATACTTACTGCAGCTCTTCGCACATAGGACGGATGTGGCAGGTGTACATTGTTGAGCAGGAACAAAATGGAGTCCAATGTATAATATTCTTTGGGCTGGCCCTCTTTACCAGTTCTGAAGGGACACAACACAGACGTGGTTCAGTACGCAACGCAAAATCGGTGCAACTTTAATCTACAATCTAGATTAAAGGGATGTCAAACTCATTTTTTTGGCGGGCCGCATTGTAGTCACAGCTTTTTTTGGAGGGCCATTACGACTGTCGACCCAAATAAATGTAAAAGCTACAAAACAAACTGACAAATAACTCGTTTTCAAATCAGACGAGTAAAAACTGGTCAAATATTAAAAAAAAAAGATATTATTAAAAGTGAAATTTGCAATTCGAGTAATGACACGAATTTGATGCATAGTTTGTCATTGCGGGCCACATAAAATGATGTGGCGGCCCGTATCTGGCCCCCGGGCCTTGGTTTTGACACCAGTGATCTAATTATTACAAGCGACAGCTGGATAATCGACAAATCTTTGGCTAGTTAGCCTTCCATACATAAACACTTGGCTGATCTACAGCTTTTAAAACATGTCCCCACATGAACACAAATATCTGCCACAGTATTTGACAACACGCCGCCAAGTTTAGATCTCGCTTGACAAACCATTCTAATTGTGCGCTCTACATATACACGCGCACAAGCTATTTGGGTATCGCGCACTCATACAAAACAAAGCAATTAACTTATCACAAAGTGTATGAAGTGGAGGACTTTAAGAGTTAGCTTAGCATCTGTGGCTACCTTCCACATAGCACAAACGATGCATAAGCTGAGGGCCTGTAAAACACATCTAGAAAGAAAACAAACGCTGGCGTACCCCCAGATAATATAGTTGGTCTTGACATTTTTCGGCCAGGAGAACTCTCCAAATATAACTTCATCTCCCTTTGCGACGATTTCCTTTTTCTGGATATTATACTGACGAAGAACACTCAACACATCCGCCATCTTCACTCGTATGTGTAGAAGTGTGTTTGGAAGGCCCCCATTTATCAACATCAGGTGTCCTCGCAGGATGCCTGAATGGAAATTAAAGTGCACGCGTTAATTTGTTTATATTTTGTAAAGCGCTTCGTGTGTTGCATAAAGATGTTTGCGTAAACTTTGTGTAGTTCAAACGAGACATAATAAGGTACTACAGATATAGAAAGTTTAAAATACGAAGATTTATTAGGCTTGTACATTGGCACCAGGCAAATACTATTCAAATGTACACGAGGAAAATGAGCTCATACAGTAGTAAAAATAGTTTAATATCAGTCATTGACAGCTAGTTATTTCAAATACTCACCTTCAACGTTTATATAACATGAACATTTTGTGACAATTCCATTAAACACAATGACGAAATAAAAGTGTTGGATGAAAACTTGGCAGGATGTTTATGATCAAAACATAATGTAGATGTGGCAAAGGTGACATCTTTTTGTCATGTCACTTATCCAAGTGTAGTATTACAGGAAAAAAATGCCTTAATATTCAGTTAACTTGTATTAAAGTACATTCAGTTCCTTTTTTCCTTCCTAACCCTAACCCTTATGTATATTATGTTAGCATCTTCTCGCACAAAGCAGTGTTAAATAACTACCATTTGCTTTTGCTGGATAAATTACAATTAAACCACAAATACGACGCAAACCGTACATCTGAGTTGCATCAAACATATTCAGACATACAAATATGGCGCATAGAAAACCACTTTTCAACATGCATCAGTGCTCTTAAGAGCACCGATACTATTCATGTCGAACAAATATTAAAAATAATTTTGACATTGTGATAACATGTCCGTCTTCATTCCACCAGTGAAACCGTCTTTAACAGAAATATTTTGCTACACAAAATGAAATAAAAGGAGACTGGTAGCAGCGTGAAATTTTCAGCAAGGTTAGGACACAATGATGGAGTCCTTGGAAATGTTGTGCAATCAGTACAAACGATGCTTCTAACAGCCAATCAAAAGCCATTGAGTTGCACGAGATGCCCGGGAGATGCCCGCAAACTATCGTCTGTCTCCATGCAGACAGCCCTCGAATATTTACAGCAAACAAATGGATGAGTGTCGGTGCTTTACAGTTTCACAGCACAATATGCAATCGAGTCCTTTTCAGGGAAGACAAACAAATGAATATGAGAATGAAACGTTGCTGTCCAGCCTGCTGGACACTTTTGTCAGCAAAAAAATACACATTGTCAAAAAAAAAAAAAAAAGACCACATTTTGTGTCACCGCGTTCCTTCATGTTACAGTCGGAAGCTGAGCACGTTCATATGAGGTCCTGCGCCAAATTACGAATGACGCAAAAAGCTCCGAGGTCAAAGCCGCAGATACTCAGGACACCTCTGTCCTCGCTGTCCGCCGTGGTGTGTCCAATAGAGGTCAGCCCGCACATCACCAACTTGGAAGCGCTTCCTGTTTTCTGTCCAGACAATGCAAATGAAATAAGAGAACGAAATAACAATGACATGTAGGTAAATGCAGCCAATGCCTACTTGTCTGTGTTTCTTAAGTGACGCCACCGGGCTTGCAGTCAAAGTCCACAATGGGTTGTTGGTTAAAATGACAAACACATCAACAGCTTTCCCATTCTCCGTGGCCCACGCGATGGGTAGAGTGCAGTCTGTGCTTCCTCCAGGGATCTGCGACATGTAATGAAGCGCAAAGCTCAAAAGATTAGCTGCTGCGTGACTTTGCAATCAATTGTTGTGTCTTTGTGACATTACCTTGACGAGTTCATCGGTTGTTTGCGCAAGAGTCATGTCGGCAGATACGGAGCAAGGCACCAAAGCGCCTTCGGAGTAGGCCAAGACATGGGTGTCCGGCTCTGTTCTTGCAAACACCTGTAATGGACACCAAAAGGTTCAAGTTGACTTGCTCTTTAAAATAAAAAATCACTATCCTACCATAGTAACGAGTGCAGCAGCCACTGCATCGCTGATTGCTGTTCCCGGCACGACACTGCTCAGTGACGTACTCACATCCACAGCCACAACAAAGCTTTTACCGAGCGGCTGGACATTCTGGAAAACAACAACAAAACGATTTATTGTGAGCTGACGGACGTTGGTGATGATGATTCCTTGGCCCTACCAGGAAACTCTTATAAAAGGCAACGTCCAGCGCTTTGAGGATGCTGCCATCTGTTGCCCATTTGGTTTTACCCCGGTAGCCTTGACCTCGTTTGTAGCGTTCTGAAGCCCAGAGTATACTGAAAGGGTGCATCTTGGCCTGGAGCAAACAAAGCACTTGAGAAACGACAAAGTCGCGTATGAGAGGAGCTGCGGAGTTCCTCCGACCTTCTTTAGCGCCGCCTCACTCTGGATTCTCTCACACAGTGCTTGGGTTTCTGACGCCCCGGGTTGAAGAACCTTTTTGGCTGTCATCTTTCCTAAAATCCGTAGAACTGACTCAAGCGGGATTTCCTTCAACAGAGCCCTCCAAACCTTCAAAGGAAGGGAGAATAAATAATGCAGCAAAGCCACACCCAAAGATGCAGATCCAAATAATTGGTCCTTCCACTCACAAATTTGGATTTGAGGTGGGCGGTCAGCAGCTGCTCCCTCTCCAATTTGTGCTCCTCAATCAAATTTATGACCTCAGTTTCATCACAACTGTGCTTGACTTTCTCCACCACGTCGAGATATGAAAGCACTTTGACAACTTCCTCCGGGTTCTCTTTATCGGCATAGGCAACTTGGACCTCTTTCCATCCTTTTGCCACGTATTTGCTGATTAAGGTAATTGCTGGAAAAGAACCCGTAAATTTATGCGCTGCCTGTCATGGTACATTTTGCGTGACTTTACCTTCATCGGTTGGTTTGGTGTGAGATAGCCTGAGTACATCCTTGTGTGACCATCCCTCTCTTTGTTTACATCCGGTCACAAGTGCAGCTAGACTCAGGGCGTCCTGCCCGTTGTACCAGTCGGACACGGCTTTTCTCAGGCCACGTCCCCAAATTCCACACTTCATGTCCTCCTTCAACTCTTTCTTATATTGGAGAAAAGAAAAGAGATGGGCAGGATCTTGACAAACGTCCTTGACGGCTTTAAACGCCGCCCGTTTGGTCATCACTTCAGAGTGTTGGGAGCAAAGGGCCAACGCGAATACGACGGAGTCCAGTGTGACAGCTCGACCGTCTTGAGCGAAGCTTTTGATTTCGTTCACCGCTTCAACACCTCGGCCCTCTCGCAACATGGAAATCAGGGCTCCCGCTTGCGCTGTGCTCAGATGAGCCTCTTTTGCGGCGGTGTATACGTCTCCCTCGGAGCCGTAGCACAGAAGGCGACGCAGTCTGACCTTGTCGCTGACCTCCCAGAGACAATTATCACCTGCTGCCTTCGACGAATGATTGCTCGGACAAGGCGAAGAGCATACCGAGGGTTCCATTGTCACGCAGGGGGACAACCCTGAAAAAAGTGAATGAAGTAAAGTGAATCAATGGACAAAAAGTAGATTCGGTCAGGCAGGCCGATGATATAAAATGGAAATTTGAGTGCTGCTATTTTGGAGGTTTTAGTATTAATAATGTGGATTAAAGGGGGAAATTAAAACATATTGATAGTTTTTCTAATTATCTTGACATGAAATGGATATTATATCATAACGGAGGAGCATCCCAGCGGAGGATCCTGCAAGCCTTGCTCGAATCTGATGCGTCCCAACTTGAACGTCAACATCAACAGATTGCTTCCATCCATGCATTGACGAAAATAGATGAAAGCCGATTAGCAGACGTGATGATGACACACAACCTAACCTAACCTAACCTAACCAATGTGACCATTTATTTACCGCTCATCATGACGCTATGTTTTTTTTTTTTTTTTAATCTTAAGTTTAGTAACCAGTTCACGACAGCAGCGGTTTAATTCATTCGAGCAAAGTTAGTTCTCGGAAGGAACACCACCATTAATCGATGTTCAAAACGTCGGTCAAGCGGTAATAGAGATCAAGCGAAGGAATTCAACCACAGACGAAAATCCCAGGTCCGAACTTTCCTTAACTGGACGCCCGCCGAGCCAGTCAAAGCTGCAAGCTAAACAAGCTCGATTTGTGTTCGGTTGACTTGACAATAAAATAACCCGTCTACGAGTCACGCTCGTGACATCGCCCGTAAAATGACATGACACAAATTACGAACTTACCGCAATTTATGAGCACTGGGTTGAACTTGTGTAATTATGTACCAAGAGGCCTCCCCCTGTTTCTAAGTGAGCGAGAACTGGAGGCTGGGCCGCACTGCACGATGGGAAATGGAGTTAAACCAGAGATTAAAAAAATAGTGCAGTACCGCCAATTAGCGGACTGGAGTAGAACGGCAACACACATCATTTCTTGTTTATAATTGTGTTGATTGTACGAAAATCCAAAATTGACTATCTTAAGCAATGTGGCACGGGCAATATACTTAATGAATGTGTATAAAATTTAAATTTTATTTTTAAATTGAAATATACCGGAAGAATCCGTTTTCCATGAGACAGTGGGAGACAGTAGATTTTGTTTGGAGCTGGCTGGTGGAGATTTTGCATGATGACGTCTTTAGTGTCAAAATCTAATCATTGGGGTCATAGGTCAGATGAACAAACAGCATCAAGTAATAAGTTCACATGAATTAAGCAAGGCAGTTGTCAGATTCATGTCCTCAGAATGGTCCTCAAAGGATGTTGACTGATTCTCGTTTCATTTTGCTCTCCATAAAACAGACATATGTGCATGTGCATGTCACAAGGATGACAAGTGATATGAAATGCGGATGTGTGGGCCTTCGCACTTCCTCCTCATATCTGTTACAGGATGAGCTTTTCTTTCACACTTTTCACGATACAAATCCTTGTCAGATGAGCTGCAATTAAAACAGTCAATTACCAACCTTGATGGAAGAAGCTTTTGAAACATTTTTAACACCATGAAGGTCCAATGACATGGTGGAAAAGGCTCGATGAGTCACGCATATTCTAAACATTTCACGTATGGTGAAACGTGCACTTTGTTTACACTCGCGTATATTTATGGATTCAAAAGAGACCTTTTGAAGTTTAGCATATGCGGAAGACATCTTACAGCCAGTATTCAGTTTATTGAAAAACAATCACACAATAGCAATTACAGAAGACAAATTTAAGATAGCGAAAGGGAAAGTACATTTTTTACAGTTTCAAACAAACAAGTCATTTAAGTAGTGAAATATAGACTGGCCCTAATGTCATTCAGCAAACGTTCAGTGCAACTAAATTAGCTTACAGTATGATGAATAAAATAAATTGAGTAAAATGACAAGCTGAATGGAAAAAAATAAAATAACTTAGTGGTTGATGCCAAAATTAACGCCATTAAGTCAGTTTCACTGCACATTTATCTCACAAAGACGATGGATGTGCCGTCCTGGAAGTATTCTCGACACAACTTAAGCCACCAAGCATCATGATTGGTTTTGGTTTCAGAAGCGTCACTGTCTGGCGTTGCCATGGCGAGGATGCTCACCTCCACGTCGGTAGTCAAGCATCTTCACAGCTTCAGATGGAGTCCAGAAAAGCCCGATAAATGTCAGACCTGAGGAAGCGAGGGTATGAATCTCTCTCCATCAGCCTGAAGACGATCTCCTGGGCCTCATCAAAGCACCCGGCGCCGCCCGTCTTCATGTTTCGCCTGATCAGTTCTCTGGTCTTGTGATCAATGTTAATCTGGAGGACAGACACACCACGTGTGAAAGGCCAACGTCAGTCAGCGCCGGTGCGACGCCAAAGGTTCTCGCACCTCTTTCGGGGCTTCGGCCTGGATGTAATGTCTGAAGATCTTTTGGGCCTTGCACGTCATCCTGAAAGAGGACTTGATCTTCTTATATTCCTCGCACACCAACCAGAATTCCAAGTTTTCGTCGCTGAACTCAGACTTGAGGAAGGCCTGGAATATTTTGGTTCCGTCTAATCCGAGAGAAATGTCAGCAGTTGAAGAACAGTGGTGAGAGGCGGCGGAACCAAAGGATGAACTTACATTTGGACGCCATCAGTTTGTCGAGGGAGTGCGACCACTAGGTCAGTTCTTCGAAGCACAGCCTTCAAATGGAGAGGAAATTATTCGTTACCTTTAGTTTTAGTTCTCAGATGACTTTTTTGCAGGCTTACCCTCGAGTGCTTGATCTTTGAAATGATTTGCGCTGCAGTCGAGACTTGAGGCTTTCTTCCCTGTCCGTGCAAACATCAGCGCTTATTTGACTGAAGCTCATGCTAAATGCTAATATCACTAACACAAAAGAGTTGCATCAACTCACCTCTTAGCTGCTTGTTTTTTTTTGTCCGTGTCCATGCTGTGCACTCTCGTCGATGAGGTGACCGGACTCGACATGTGGCATGTAATTGATGAAGAACGCATGTACGGGCCGGCGTCGAGCAGCTCCAAATAAGTTTCACACCGTTTTGTTCATCTGTCCACTTTTTATACCGGCAGCAGAAGTCAGCTGCGAGCGTCACAGTGTCATTTTTGCGCCAACCGCAAGTAAAAGAGGAAGTTGAGAATTACGCAAATGCAACTGGGGACGCTACGTCGTGACTGAGATGTTTGATGTCACGTCTGGAGATGTAAATCTAGCGGTGGAAAGCAGATAGGCAAATGTTTGCCGTACAGAGAACATATTTGATGGGCCTGTTTTGGAAAATGTCTAATTGAGGTCACATGACTCGTCTCACGTCTTGAAAATGAAACGAGAAGGAATCAGATTCAACAGGTGGAGATAAAGCGACAACACGTCTCGACCGTGACGTTCTTTTCAGACGAAACACATACACGGCAAAAACATTTAGGCGTCTTTATTTGTATTTGTCACACTTGTTCATGCTAAGACTTTGAATAGTACATGAAGTCGTTGAAATCAAATATGGCCTTCATATGCATTGGAGACTATGTGTCCAATTTTTCTTATTGGACTCATTAAAAGAAAAAAAAGAAAGCAGAAGTGGCTGTAAAATAAAAGTTCCCCTTTGTGATATCAACGAATTACCTTGTTGATCCGAGAGGAGGTAAAATTCCTTCCTCCGTGTTATGTAACACAAAGAAGTCGGTGTGTGTTATGCAAGCTGAAAAGCGTCTACAGGAAGAGAACCTCAGGAACATTTCAGACATCCACACCGAGACGAGAAAGCCATTTTTGCTCAAAAGCGGTCACCTTAAATCAGCTCTCCTACGGAGTCCTCGATAGATGTCCGACTTGAGGAAGCGTGGGTAGCAATCTCTGGCCATCAGCGAGTAGATGAGCTTCTGGGCCGAGTCGAATGAAGTCAACGTCGGTTGCGAGATGTTGGATGTGATTTTTTCCCGGGTCCCGCCGTCGATGTTGATCTGAAATTGGAGCGAGGCATCTTAAAGCTTTGGGTTCTTCTCGTGAAGCAGGAGACATCTCGCATGATTCCATGCTGGGTACCTGCTTAGGTGCTTCCGTTTGAACAAACTCCGAGTAGATCCTGTTGGCCGAGGAGATCATCTCTGGCACGTTCTTAATTTTTTTATACTCCTCACACGCCATCCAGAACAAGATGTTCTCCTCGCTGTGTTCCGAGCGTAAGAACTCTCGGAAAGCTAACAGAGCGTCTGGAAAGGGAGAACCTAAATGAGCGGGAGAAGGCCTTCATCTAGAACGGAGAGAGGAACTCACTTTTACAAGTGAGGACATTGTCCACCGACTCGCTCCAAGAATCCACGTCCTCCAGCGGGTCCTTGAGAAAGCAACATAATCCACCCTTGAAAAGAGCAACCGACAGCCCAGTTATTGAACAATTCTTCTAATCAATAGTCACATTGCAAAAGTTCCCGTAAACGCTCCGCTTAAGCCTTTTTATTTTTTTTAAAAAAAGAACACTTACGGGGAGTGAAATGCGTCTCATTTTCCACATGGCATGAAAGTCACTTAATGGCCATCCACCTGCCGGACTGACGCTGTGATTGTCTGGACAATGTCGAGACAGGTGGTTGAGCAAAGCCCAAATTCTCCTTGGCAGCATGAATGGAAGGTATGCAAATGCCTATGCAAAGTTTTGGTTTGTGACGACGGGTTATTCCTCCTTGTCTGCTGCTCTTCGAGGACGATTGGACTCAATGGACGCAGGAGCTCTAAATGGTTCCTCAGAAATGCCTTTTCTGCTAACGTTTTGGGTGTGTAAGTCATACACGGCCAGATTAATTAATTGGCAGGTGACCCTCCTGTTACAGTCCAAGACAAAATCCATCATTTTCCATGACCAAGGATGAAAACCTGAACAGGTGATGAAAAACACCACAACGGCTCTTATTTGCATGGCCGTACGTACACTCACCGGGGTCAGGGAATTTGATTTTCAAAAAAGGCCTAGCCTGCAAACATGACGTCTGCAGCAACAAAGATGGACTTTGAGAAAGAATGGAAACAACGATTAATTCATTAATCGGGATTTTTGTTATCTTACATTTGCAAAGCATTGTTGTATAACTGCATAAACAGGCTGCAATTCATGAATCCCACACAAGGAGGCAGTGTGGTTCTCTCCAACTCCCGAACCATTTCTCTCTTTATCTGCTTGCTGTGCCATTTTTGTTTGTTTTTCCACGGTTGTCCACCTTGTGGGGTCACAACTAGAGCGCTAGGATAGTTGAAATCCTTGACAGCAAGTCACCCTGATGACTTTGACTTACATTTCATGTCCAAGAAGGAATTAGTAAACAATGTGACGTCAGAAGTCAGACTGCCTTGTCCAGGCAAGTCGAGTTTTGTTTTGCTTGGAGCTTGCGGCAATATCCTGACATTTTTATTGATTAAGTTCCTCAGCTGTGGCCATTTTCCTGAAAGTTTTCTCCCTGGGAACAACATCAACCTTGTCTGGGAGAGCATTGTGGATTTAAAGCCCTCGGCCCAATCATAAAGCCCACAGGGCGGTGTAACAAATTTCACGGATTGTAGATACCGAAATAGTGCAAATATATTTGTTTGGGTCAAGCTTCACGCCCGGCCTGTGAGTCAGCACCACCTCATGGACATCTGGATCAACAATTGGTTCCTAAAATGTGAATTTGCTGAAGGGACTGGCAAACAAAAGTGAGCTGAATGAAAGTGATGTTTCATCTCATGAAAGACAGCGGCCGGCTCTCGTAAAAGCCATCAACCATTTGGACAAATGTTCCGTCCGATGCGGCCATTAAGGAGCAATCAAATGAACGCTTAGAGGAGTGAACCTGCTCGGCTCCCCAAAAATAAGACAAACAGATCAACCTGTCCAGTTTGCGAGCATTAATGATGTGAATCAAAGCACATGCTGTTGTGTGCAAATGGGACTGGCAGGAGACAGGAGGACATGAGATCATGAAAAGAAAGAACAAGAAAAAGCCTCTCGTGGGATGATTTTGCAGGTGGTGGCCATGGCTCATTACCCTGCCCTCATCTTTTCTCGTCAAATTCTGCCTTTTTCTTTCTTCTTTTTTTTTCTTTCAGTATCTGCAGCTTGGGTATTCAAGTCATGAAGCTTGCATTGAAGAACAAAGCCAAATTTGGCCTCCTCGGGAGGGAAGGTAGTTATTCTCCAGGGTTGACTTAGTCTAATAGAGCTGCTGTTAGAATAAGTACACCCTGGAACTTTGCTTGAGGGAGGGAGGGGGGGGGGGGTATTCAAATTTGCTGCTACAGGGAGAAAACCAAATTTCAGTGTCTTGCTCAAGGACCCTTGGACATGATCACCAGGCTTGAGGATTGAACCCACCATCTATTTTTGGGGGGGAGGGTCTCACATGAATGCCTAACCCTACAACGTCTACTTTGCTCCTGTCATCCACTTCTGACAAAACTGTTGCCATGACAACATCATTACTAATCTCTTTGATAAGAAATACCGATTGCAATCTTATACGCAAGCTGTGCTTGCCGATGCACTCGGATCCGCTTGAAGCTTTTCCATGTAGATTTGTGAAGTTCATTATTCCGCACGGGGAATACATGAACGTCACCATTTCTAAAATCTTCACCGTTTGTTTCTCCTCACAATTTGAGGATGATTTCCAAGGGTTGCCGTGTGGTGTGAGTCACCGACTGGAAAAAAAATCGAGGAGAAGAAAAGAGAAATCTGCTCGGAACGCCTCAGCAGGCAACTAATCTTAAGCGGTGATGAATTTGGCACACCAGCGGAGCCCCCCACCTTTGTTCCCGTATCATTTATTATTTCCCCCCTCTTGTTCTCAGACTTCAGAGAAAACTAACAAGCTAAGAAGTGCAGTATCGGCACGCCTGTAACGTCTCAATTGATGCATAATTAATAGGAACTGTGAGGTATACCACACAGATCTTTGCAAGGAACTTAAGTTGAGATGGGCCCCGTAGGATCCTTGAGCTTCTCCAGTTAATGAGCTGCGCGTGTGGGTGTGCGCCGGTTTTGTGTTCTGAATCCAGACACGTGTTGTACATATATTTTCTCCAAATATGCATATTCACGAGACTGGATGGAGAATCCGGTTGGCTGGCGGATAGTTTTGGAACGACGGACGTATTTGTCTCGGAGAAAAAAAGCGCGGCGAATACACCGACATCAATTATTCCGCGCTTGTGCTGCAAGTTGATAAGGTCTATTAATTTTTCAGCGATGTGGAAAAAGGGAGCTACTACAACTTTGTGAGCTATCACGTGGACAATGTCTCCTTTCAATTTGGTCATTGGAACGATTAAGATCGCAGACGCGCCTCATTAAAGCTGCTTTTAATTGAGAGCGTCTTACCTTCCGCAAAGCATTGGAATAAATGGGCCGAGTCCAAATAGAAAAACAAAAAGTAAATTAGTATGAAACACCAGACACAATCTATGAGTGATGAGCTACGAGCTGTCAATTCAGTTAAGTCTCATTAGGAGCTTTCCATACATGCAAACTTCTCACTTCAGGTTAGTTTTGTAGATGGTTGAACACCGGGAGGGAGAAAATAATTAATCCTTTAAATTTTAAATTATTATTATTAAGACATGGCTGGTCAAATGAGCTTGTAACTCATAAGTGCATTAAAGTTGTATAAGGAGCGATTGCCAGCAGAAGACAAATCACTAGCTATGCTGCAGAAGAGACGAACAGATAAATAAATAAATAAATAAATAAATAAATAAATAAATAAATAAATAAATAAATAAATAAATAAATAAATAAATAAATAAACAAATAAATAAGTACTGGCGTTTTTAGTGAGGATGATAGTTTAGATATTGGCTCATTCCACAATTTGGTATCTTTTATTGAAATGGAGTGATTAACTTGTCTGGTATAATAATGATGGCTAAATCATTTTCTCTTTCATTTTTTGTTACCAAAACAATTCCGCATTGTCACAAATATGTCATTTCAATAATATCCCGAAACTTTAGAACACAGATGTCAAACTCAAGGCCCAGGGGCCAGATACGGCCCGCCACATCATTTTAGGTGGCCCCTCGAAGACAAATTGTGCATCAAATTTGTGTGTCATTACCAGAATTACAAATTGTCTTCACTCTTAATAATATATAATTTTTTAAATATTTGACCAGTTTTTACTCGTCTGATTTGAAAACGGGTTATTTGTCAGTTTTGTAGCTTTTATTGTATATAATATGAGGTGCTCATATATTTATTTGGGCTGACAGTCATAATGGCCGTCCGAAAGAAGCTATGACTACAATGCGGCCCTCCAAAAAAATGAGTTTGACACCCCTGCTTTAAAAGTTATTGACGAATGGACTCGTGTGCTCATATTTGTTTTCAATCAAGCAGATAATTGCTTGAGCTAATTAAGTGTACATATCCTGGCACTCGTGGAAATATTTGGGTTCTGCACAGCAGCCGGCTTCCCAAAATGAGCACAAATGATCCCGCTTGCATTCAGGAGGTGAACTATCATCCAGCGATGTTCTTGGTGGGGATTAATTTGCTGAGTAGATGAGGGAAGGGCTGGAGCCACATGAATACACAAATGCATAGTCTTAGGACCTAATTAAAATGGCAGATTCCTCCAAATCTCTCCTATTTGTGTGTCTCCGGGGCTTGTCGCCAGGCTCGAATAATCCAGTGCGATTGTAAAAGAAAATGATTCATTTCGCACACACATACATACAATCTCCGACACAAATTACACAATTAAAATTCCACAGCTCGCCACCGATTATCACCGTCGTTTTTACGAGCGAGCGAGCGCGTCTGAAATGTTATGGCTACCGGGGCGAGGGCTCGGCCGAGCCGCCGCCTCGCTCGTCGAACACGCAGGAGCGTGACCTTCTGCGAGACATCAAGGCTCCTGGCCCTCTCCTCCTGGCCAGGCGCAAATAAAGGTCGGAGTGCAGGAATCTGGGATAGGAGTCTTTTTTCATCAGGCTGTAGACTTTCATTTGGGCCGCATCGAAACAGCTCCTTGTGGGATGTGCTATATTGGTCTGGATGGCCATCTTGGTGCCGTAGTCAATATTGACCTGAGAAACATAAAATCACACGTGGAACTGCAACTGCTTCAAGTGCATTTCCTCACATATCACGTGATAAAAAAAAATATATATACACTTGGCCTTTCAACTTAGTCAACTAACAACTCTACTAATATTGACATATTCATATACATACGTATATATTCCTATAAGATATACATGTATATATACATATACTTGTTTACACATATACACACATGTACACACGTATACACACATAAACATACACGTATACACGTATACACATATACACACGTATACACACACATACACGTATACACATATATACATGTATATATACACTTATACACATACTACATAGAATATACTACATATATACATATTTACAAATACATATATACAGATACATACACGTATACACATACGTATATACATGTATACTCATATATACACTTATACACATACTACATAGAATATACATATATACACATACACAGATACATAAACATACATACCACACATTTACATACCACATACATACACACGTACATATATACACACAAACACATCTATACGACTACACGTTACATATATGTTTTAATGTTTACGATTGTTAAAAAAAAATCTCTAAAAAGGGTATTTTGTAATGAGAAATATTACTATAGCAACCTTGTCGAGTATTGCAGTCGCATTCAACTCTGGTCGAAACCGTTCAAGCGGGTGCAAGCAGAAGCGGCATCAATAAATATTTAGGCTAAGAATCATCTACACAAAGTGTGTGGGTGGCTTTTGCTCTCTTCACTTTTTGCACAGACAGAGTCACAGGCACAAAGCGCCCGCCTGCACTTTACGCTCAGATGCGGTCAAATCATCATCCAGGCCGCAAAATGGAAATCGTATAAAGCGCGGCTCTCGGCGCCGGCTTCTTTGCACTCGTTGTGCTATGTTGAGATGCGTAACCAACCTGCGCTTCCGCCACAAAGGTCCACTTGCTCTTGACCCCATAATGATTCAGAATTCATCCGGCATACTTCAGCACATCATGAATATTCTCAACCTCCAGCAGCACTCACTCGGTGACAGGCCAAAGAAAAACATATTTGTTTCTATGGGTAAATGAACATAAAATACCTCTTTGGGCGCATCCGACTCGATAAAAACAGCATAAATATTCTTGGCCTTGGACAGAAGCTTCTTCTCAGAGTCATAAGTCTTGAATTCTTCACACGCCTGCCAGAACTCTAAATTTTCCTCGCTGAACTCTGTGCGGAGGAACTGAAAGAAGGTTTCCACGCCATCTGAGGTGGAGAAACAAACAACAGTTGGAGATAGGTGGAAGCGTGTGAGAATGGGGAAGAAGAAACATTCCACAACTTCTTCATTTAAAGGTCGCTAATATGTACTCACTAATATCTTATGCATTCATGACTTTTATTTTGATTGTAATTGGTCCCTTATTGTAAGATTTCCTTTGTATCATCTCACGAGTAGAACTCTGACCTGCGTTCTCCATCAGCTCTTCAAACGAGTTACTCCATCGCAGCGCCGTCTCTGCCGCGATGCTGAGAAAAAATGAGATGGGCGTTTTAGCAAAGTTTTGGCGCCTTGCGTGATTTTGCAGCGAGGTCAAACGGGAATAATGCTTTTTTAAATATTGGCCTCACTTGCTGGACGTCGCCTTTCTCTGGCAATTGACATTTTCTTGAGAGCCAAATCTGGTGAGACTTTTCTTCTCCTTGCCTTGCTGTCTGTGTACAAAAAAACAGAAAAAAAAACCCCAACTTGACTGCACAATTCATTGGATTATTTTTTTTTTTTAAAAAAAGAATAGTTTAAAAATCATCCACCAACCTGCTGCTATCAGCCTTCATTGTTGATTCTCGCCCGTGTTGTGGCCCTTTAAAATACGCTTCCTCCTTCTGGGCCATCAAGTTAAATTGAGGAAATAAGAAAACAAGCGTTTCCATGCTGTTCTATCTTCATCTGCCACAAATAGCTCTGAGACAATTGTCGAACCCATCGCCGTCGCTCTGCAAACCACGTTTGCATTTCATTTCTCGGCCCGAGACTTCCTGTCAACACTTACATGGCTCTCGTCTTGTTAGAGACCCGCTCCCCCCCACTTGTGTTTGACGTCCTGTTGAGAGTTTGTATGCGAGGCAATTTCAAAAAATGTCCGGTGTTTTCTTTCATGTGTTTCAGTACATTTTGCCCATTTATTGTATATTGTAGTACTTGAACAACCAGAATTGGTTGCAGAGCTAGAAATAGCTACCGTATTATCCGGACGATAAGGCGCACCTAAAAACCCAACATTTTCTCAAAAGTGTGCCTTATAGTCCAGTGCGCCTTATATATGGACCAAATTCCTAAATTTAAACTGGCCCGAAGTATTGTGTCATGAAATCAATCATAAGTGGCCCGCTGAAGACTATGAATCATGAATCAAAAACACTATGGATCATTATTTTGTGATTATAAAGTAATCTGTTGCGTGTGAAGTTGAAATAAAAAAGATAATATGAAGAATGATTTGGATTAAAAATCTGACATGATGCATTAATGGTGCGCCTTATAGTCCGATGCGCCTTATATAAGGACAAAATTTTAAAATGGGCCATTCATTGAAGGTGCGCCTTATAGTCTGGAAATTACGGTAGTTTGATTTGTCGTCAAATAAAGTCATGTTCAATTGGATCAAAATAACCCAAATTGACACTCAGTGGTCAAAATATTTGTAAAATCTGAATTTGATTGACATGAATGCGTTATTTCCACCTCGAAAAGGTCAAAGACACGTTTTCCCTTTCTCTTTTGTTTGATGGGAGAACACCAGGTATCATTACCGAAGCCTTCTTTCTTTTTATCTGCACACACCTGGAGCAGGAAATGAGGCGCGAATGTCGTCTTGACAATAGATTGATTTCAAATTCCCGAAATTGCAGGGTAGAGCCAAGCAAATTTCCATTTACGGCGTCAGAAGTATAAAGCCCCGGAGCGCAAACATTTGTACGGGCGCCGCAAAAAGACACCTGTGTGACTTGAGGCCTAATCAAAATCTCTCTCAAAGTGACATTAAAAGCAACACATTGATTACAGCAGACACACGCGCTGCGCTGTAAATGTATGCGGCTTCGGCCCAATGATCCACTAAAGTGAAAGTGCGCTCTCCTTTCCCTTCAGGTAAACAACAGACAGCTGAATCACTAAAAGCAAATTGAATCGCAGTCATTTGCTTTAGCTGTATGTATTTGCCTGCTGTCAACATGGCAGATGAGAAAAGCAACAGAATCAATACGTGCAGCTTTGCCCCCAAGGTGCGAGCGAGTGCCCACCAGCTGGGTGCAAAGATTACGGATGTTTCCCCTTTTATCATTCTGCAAAAAAAAATAAAAAAATATTCCCAATTGCACTTTTAATTCAGTCACTATTTCACTGACGCTGTTGTTTTTGCACTTGCTCACCCATAAAACGAAACCCAGCAAAGGGCAAACAAAGGCAAGTCGATGAGTGAGCATGAAGCAGAAAGGGGAAGTGATGGAAGTGAAACCCAAGCAGGAAGGGAGGGGCGGGGGCTTCCTGTCTGGGGTGTCCAGACTTAACTCTTGGCAAAACGTTTTGTCACCCGCAGACGACATAACGACAATAAACCCACAAACTCACGGAAAGAATGAGGCGGAAATTTTTATATTCACTTTGTGTTCAGACTAGTAGCTAGCTAGCCAATTATATATATATATATATATATATATATATATATATATATATATATATATATATATATATATATATATATATATATATATATATATATATATTAATATATCTTTTTTTTTTCCTGGTAATTGACTTATCCCTGCTTTCTCCACATTATTGTATGGATCAATTGGCCTCCAGTTCGTGGACGCTACAGAGAACATTCCGAGATTTAGCCCCTAAGAAAGCTAAAGCGAAAAGTAGCGCCCGTTTGAGTTGCTGTGTGCACACATAGCAAATAAGGAAGACAAAAAGTGGCAAGAAAATGCACTTTATCACATTAAAGTTTGCCTCGAGTCCCGACATATCTTTTTAGGCTCATTACCTCCAGCGAGGAGACAAAACATGCACTTGGTCCACCTAAGTGCATGATGAAAATGTGAAATTGTAATTTAGCCTTGAAGAATTGTATTATTTTAGCTTTGATGACAAGACTGTAAATAGGATGGATCTTTTGTTTGCGTCTACTTGCTCCTTGAGTCACGGCTTTTTCGGCTTTTCTGCCGACTGCTGCAAAATGCTAACGGATTCTTGATTACCATAGCCGTTGCAGGAAAGGTAATTTTTCACATTTTATTTGCGTTTGCTGCCGGAATAATATTTCAAATCAAAACAAAGCACCCTATCTGCTATTGTTATCGCATTCGGCCGTGCTAGCGAAGCTTCTTCCAAACAAGTTTAATCTCAAAGCTTTCAGACGTTGGTATCTCAGCCGCAGCATTGAGCCACGGTGATGTGAACGCCAGTGATGTCCTAGTTAAGAGGCCTGGGCAGATTTCTTTATCATGGCTCTTTGAGACACTCCGGTAATCAGGTCCACATGCCGATAGTGATGGATTCCATTGGGCAAGCTACACATGACCCGACAACGCAAACACCCACACAAAAGCAAATAATTATGCTCGAGCCGTTTTTTTGATCAATACACGTTTCATATTAGCAAGTGTGAACCTCGTGAAAAAAAAAGTTTTAGTTGTACACTTTTAGTTTGCGTGTCAGCCAAGCAAAAGCAGCTCATTTAGAAACAAAACAGCTAAAAATAAAAAGTTGCGTGCAGCGGCTTGCACGTTTCCTGTCGAATTTAAGCTCAGCTAACCCGCCTGATCAAGCAGATTTTTTTTTCACTGGTATTTGCTACCTGCTTCATAGTGCTGCCACCTAGTGGAATGTATCTGTAGTCTGTGACTTCTTTTATTCAACGACCAATAATTAGATCATTATCAATCTATATTTTATACTAGCGAATGTGTTTTCCAACCATGGGGGAAATATTTTGCTTGGTGTTTGTGAAAGCAGCTTAGTGAATTGGTTGCTTTCTCAAATCACTGCTGTTTTCTCAACTGTTTGTGCTTCAGCTGCACACGACACAAATGGTGATGTCTGCATAGTGAAGCATGCAAATCCTCTAACAAATTCTGATCCAACTAAACACTTGGATGCCCCCCCCCTTTCCCAGACTACTGTGTTCGATTTATATTTTTCATTCGAGCATCTCGTGTTGTTGCGCAATTTCTCTTCAAAAGAGCCTATTTCCATTTTCTCAGGTTCCTTTGGTGAATAAAGATGAGCAAGGAACATCTCAGCAGCATTAATATGCAACTGTGGATGGACGGCTACAATGGATAAAAAACATCTTTGCTTTTAATTTTTTTTTTTTTTTAGATTGAATTTGCAGTAGCTGCCAGCTAGCATTTTTACACTCGCTCATGGTTCTACTTGATGACTTGGTTTCTAAAATATATGCTCATTACCTGCACATCCATTTATAAATAATTTACAAGGAGGCGGGGGAGGACCTTGTTCTCCACAGTCGCTGTGATGAACCTCGTTATCTGCTTTCTACTGATGACAATTTCCTATATGTGTTATATTCTCTGAGTTAATTGAGCTTAGGACTGACTCAACTTTTTTTTTGTCCTCCCCAACTATTCTGAAATCTTTTGTTTAAAGAATCAGCCCAGAGTTGGGCTTGACTCTCAAGCTTGTTAGATGTGCTTTCCAAAACCTTGCAGCACTTGCATTTCATCCAATCTCATACCAGAGCAGGCAAGTCGTGAAATCAGATACTCAAACCTCCCGAATGGAGGCCGAGACACACAGTCATGCGCGGCTGCCAGAATAATAATGCAGACAAGACAATTTTAATCAAAGAGCTGATGAGGCCGGATGAGAAAACATCAAAATTCTGCGTTGTAATTTTGATATAGTTTGTTTTCTCCGTAACAAACACGAGAAAATGCCTGCTAAACTCTGGCATGGATCAAAATGAAAAACACAAACAATGGAAAGTTTCTTGTGGATAAATAAAAACAAGTGTGCTGGTCAGTGTTAGTTGGGCTATGTAAAAGAAACCAAAGTAAATCATTTCCTTCCAGCGCCCTAACCGAGTAATTCTATTTTAATTAGAAAAATTACGTCGGTGAGCTTGGGAACTAATTGATTGTGTTCCACTATTAGCCTTGATGACCTCATATCAATCTACATCCTCTCGAATTTATCGAATTAGCGTCTGTTTATTTTGCACAAAGCGTGTATTCCGTTGTGTGATTGACAACAATTCCTCCAGGTTAATTATACCCCTTTTTTTTTTACCACCCAGTAAAAGACAAACGGAAACACGGACAAGGCACAATTACACGTTTGAGCCGTAAAAATAAATCGGCTTCAAGCCTTTGTTGGCTGGAATCCCACCCAGCGGGTGGTCGCAGGACTTTTCCACACTGTGATGATGCGCTCTGAAGTGGCCATGCCAGCGTAAAGCCTTTTCCCACACGCTGGTTGTCATGTGGTGCTAATGTGATTTACATGAAGGTACATCGGACATGGGCTAATTTGTTGCTACCCATTTTTTTTTTTTTTTTTTGAAAAGGTCCCTTACATCACTGGAGAAAGTCCAATTGTGTGTTTTTCTATTTCTAATTACTCGGGGTTCATGCATCTGCTCCCTGACCTTCTGCTCGTCGGCTGTAATAACAGGAGGACCTGAATCTTGCACAACTCATCACCTGGAGGATTCCATTCCTGTTTCTCTGCACTGCACGTACATTCTCTAACAGCTCAGTAGTTCTCCCGCTTGGTCAAGTCTAATTAGAGGGAATTATTTGGCTGACGGTGATATGAGACACATTGTACCGCCATCTGACAATTTCTTAATATCGGCAAGCAGATGACACATGAGGGATAAATATTCAATATCAAGGTTTTTGATTTTCATTTTTGACAAATTTTCCACATTTATTCAGCCAGGACTGAAAAACGAGATCAGAAAGCGCGGCATTGAAGATGTTGTTGTATTTTCATTGCGGTACAGAAAAATGGATGGATGGATGGAGACTGGGATGACGTTTTCTCATTTATAATGGAAGCGCTTTGAATGTTAAAGGAGATCTCTCGTATTTCATAAGTGAACGTTGACAAAATGTACTATACAGTTGCCCCGTTATTCCTTCTTCTAAGAGAATACACTCGCTCCAGTTAGCGTAATACATTGGAGTCTCATTAAAGGCTTTTTAATGAATGTGGCACTGAGTTAATGAGATCAAGAATTGCCCTGTAATGATTTTCAACATCATTAGAATAACCTGCCATCAAAGCGTAGGCTGATCTTTGTTGATTACGAGAAACGCGGACAAAGCAGTTTTAAAAAACATTTCGACGAAACACGGCTTGTTTACAGTTTGTTTTGATTCTACAGCTCATACAACACAAATTGTGTTGACTCCGTGGAAATAACATCCAAATGAGTAATGAGTGTGTGTGTTTCTGTGCTGCCTTTTTCATTGGTATGCTCACAGTCAAACTTCAAATGAGTTGACAAAAGGTAAAGAAGAAGCACTTGAACAATTTGAAAAGTTTTCCTTCTCAAGTCCAGTCAACACTCTGCAAAAGTATGTTTTGATTTTCAAGCTATTAAAGCACAATATGATAAAATCTTAACATACTCTTGCTTGGAGGCCCCTGGAGCAAGCCAAACAAAGATGCGCTCACGCTGTCGTGGTAATGGCTAGCAACCACGATAAATATTGATGTGTACACAGGCAATACAGTCTCGCATTTAATCTTACGAAACGCTCCGTTTACAAAAAAGGTGTCGTATACATTCATTTGCAATGCTAACATGAATATCCAGTATGATTACAGATATGGCAAATGCAAATCTATATGCTTGGCTCTCTCCCTTCTCCTTACATTTTCAATGATGGTAGAGATTGGTCCAAATGTGCTTTTAGGAACATAAATACAGACAGAAATCTTTTTTCTTTGCCTCACCAAAATAACCTTTCACAGCCAGCAGCAAAAAGGTGCTGACTTGCAACAATAATAAAAAAAAATCAATGTCATATCTTCTCAATCATATGATGGTTTTACAGTAGTACATGATAAATATGGGCTGCAAAATACAAAAATCAGCCATTTTGTGGCCCCCGGTTTGATACCAAAAAACAACTACAACGCCTGAGGAAAGACAACCAATCAGAGACGGGTGTGACTTACAAGGTCATAAGAAAATACAACTTTGAAAATCAATAACATTTATGGTGTCTTAATAACACTCCATTATGTTGAAGGTGGGAGCCCGCGAGGGCAAGGCCAATGATTGATGGCTCATGAAGCAAAGTTAAAGCTTCATAAATTAAAATCTGAAATTTTATGAAACCAAACGGATGTAAAAACTCCCAGAGGTTTTACGTAGGTTTTGGTATTCACAAAAAAAAAAAACATGACACATGGACATATCAACATACTAAATTAACAAAGTCCTCCCCTAAAAATATGCAAAGTTTAAAACAATAAACTCAGACATTACATTAAAACCTACAGGAAACATAAAATAACTTGTTTGATTTTCAACAAGCCCTTTTGACTGAGGTACTCATATAATTTTTTTTTCCATTTGTGTTTTTACATCTGTGACAGACATAAAGAAAGAAAATCCGGCATTTTTTTTAGTTTTGGTCCACCACGTTACAGCTCCTGCGCCACAACTTAGACCTACTTTATCTGGTCTAAAGTAAAGTCTACTTTGTGACACCAAACTGTCAAGTGCGCCAGGCGTATTTAATCGAAAACGCCCTTGATTCGCCCGAATGACCAGCAGGGCTCCTAACGCTCTGCGAAATCCGCCAAAAACTAGCGTTTCCTTGGCACATTAAGTTTTTGTGAAAATAGGGACTAATATAATCAAAACAAACCACAAACATAGATGATGAAAGACGACAGCTCATGCGTCCACAGTATAGCGTTAGGCCATTCCCTGACTTTTACTCAACTTTAATCACCACAGGAGAGATGATCTCCTTATTTTCATATGCTACACACTCACAGATGCAATTTAGATTCCCACTAGATTCTACAGACTGCAAAATCGGATTGGGTGGGCCTGTTACCTTAGGCGAGGGCACCTTGACAGAGACACTCGTAATTTTCATATTTTTACTCTGAGCTTGAAAATCTTCAAGCATCCCTAGCCCTTAATAAGGGAGCACAAGCAATTTGAGGCTGTGCGGACTTTTTCCTTTCCTTCAAACCAGTCATCTGTTCACATCTGGCAGAGAAAAAGAACAAACATGTCAAGATTTTTCAGCACAGTATTACCAAAAAAAAAAAAAAAAAAAAAAAAGACATAGAAAGCATCTGAGCCCAAAAATGTCCTTCCACCCAGATGGTAGTTTGGGGGACTTGTTTGTGCAGCATTAACATGCATTTTGAATTTTTTATTGTGTGTGGGTTAAAAGAGTGAAACTGCAAATCTCTGGATGGTTTACCAACTTGAATTGAACCTAAAAGGGTGAACCACGTCAGCATATTCTTCTGAATTAATGACTTAAGCATCACCAGCCAGGCCAGCTTTTCATTTTTCATTTGCTTCCTTTGTCCGTATGGAGAGGGAGAACTTGAGTGGTGTCATGATTAGCTCTCTATGAGAAAATGTCACAAAAATGAAAAAAGCAAGAAATAGATAATTCATTCATTCTCTTTTAAAAAAAAAAAATCAATTTAATACCTCCAAATATTCAGGGGGATTAGCGCTGACTATGATAAAGGACACACTTGCTTTCACACATCTCTGCTATAATTAGCAGGCAAAAAAAAGCTCTCTAATATTCATTTGATTATTCCAGAGACTACTTTGTCACAAAATTGCTACTCCCCAAATAAAAGTGAAGAATTACGATGTAAGTCAGACGTCTACCAACTGAAGGTGCTTTGTGCTTTTTCAATTGTCACCATCACTATCCATCCATCCATCCATCCATTTTCTGAACTGCTTAGTCCCCACGGGTGTCGCGGGCGTGCTGGAGCCTATCCCAGCCGTCATCGGGCAGTAGGCGGGGGACACCCTGAACTGGTCGCCAGCCAATCGCAGGGCACACAGAGACAGACAACCAATCGCACTCACACTCACACCAAGGGACAATTTGGAGCGTCCAATCGGCCTACCAAGCATGTTTTTGGAATGTGGGAGGAAACCGGAGTGCCCGGAGAAAACCCACGCGGGCCCGGGGAGAACATGCAAACCCCACACAGGGAGGGCCGGAGGTGGAATCGAACCCGCACCCTCCTAACTGTGAGGCGGACGTGCTACCCAGTGCGTCACCGAGCCGCCTCTCCATCACTAACTAGTAAAAATGAGCTGTACACTTCAATTAACGACATCTTTCTGCAACTATATAAAACAAATTGTCACCAAGGCGTCTGGTAAAAATCAGACCCAGTTCGTTTGATGCTTTTCCCCTCCAAGGGGAAGAGTCGAATGAAAAGTTTTCGCCATGTTTGCTATCGGGCCAAGTGGTTGCCGGAGTCTTTTTGATCTTGGAAGGGGAGTGCGTCCTAGAAAGGATTTCCACCGGGATTGTGGTGAGCGCCTCACGCTGGAACACAATATCGCAAGTAGATAACATTGGGCGGACGCTTGGGTGCCTGGAGGTGAGATGGCGGTGATTCAAAGAACTGTCACGGGAAAAAATGTGGGCCAGGACAATAATGACGGTTCCAGCCGCTCACGTCCATCATGGAAGCCTCGTCCCATCAGTTAATACAATCCAATTTCTTTTTACGCTGGCTCACTGTCACACTTGGTGCTGCCATCTTCTTGGCACCAAGTGATGAAGTTAAATGATGCAACTGCTCCTTGTTATGCGAAAAGCCGTGAAACTGAAATAAACATTCAGACTTTCGCAAGCTTGGGTGGGTTAGGGTCGCGAGAATTTCAACAACCCGCCCGTCCGCCGAGGCAGTACAAACTTGTGACCAGGAAAAAAAACGGTTCGTTGCTACTTATGATGTTTATATAGAAACTGGAAAGTGAGCACATCAATTAAAACAAAAGATGAAAAACATCAGAGCTCACCGTTCTTCGGGTGAAACACCAAAGAAAGTTTTTGAATCGCAAAGACGATGCAACAAAAAATACATCAGGTCTCCCAAAAGAGTGCAAAAATGGATTTGGTGAACCTACCTTGAACTTTTCCGTCATAATTGGCAAAAGAAAGCTTTCTTGTCACGATATATTATAGACTGGTGTTTTTCTTTTTAAATATATTTGCTTTCCTTCCAAAGTGTGGCCAACAATTGTTTCAAAAGCTTGCACACCATTTTGAGAATCGGATAGCAACAAAAAATGGGGGAAGTTTCAGATCACCTAAAAGTCACCTCAAAGTTGACTTAGTGAGCGAGATCAACAACAGATGGTGATGTGAAAGAGCCTTTCGATCGGGAGTAGAGCAGTCAGACATTATGCAAAAATTCTAGGACAGCAGTCAGGCTGAAGTTCACCTCATAAAGTTTCTTTGTTGATTCCAAAATTTCAGCTGTTGGCGGAATGGGAACGCAACCCGGACGGCTGATCGTAACACAAGGATGCTAACTAAGACACGCACGCAGTTTTCATTATTTTTTCATCTACCAATGTGGACAAAAAAATTCCACTTTGAAGGATGAAAAAGTTTTATTCTTTTGTCGCCTTGGATTTTCTCTAGCACAAAAGCGCTCGAGCGAAACAGCCGACGTCTCGTAAGTGAAGATTTCTGGGTCAAGTATTTCCATACAACAATGATAGTCAGATTTTTTTTTTTTTTTTCATCAATACAAACTGTCTCATCATTTATTTTTTCAAATTCTACATTTACGTCACTCTTCGCAAAGAATACGCTCGGGCAAATATGAATCTTAGAATACTAAACTTTTGTCAATCCCTTAATTGCAAAAGTAAAGAACGACAACCAAGATCTCTTTGCTTGTAAGCTTGATTTAAATTTGCTACACAACAACTCAGCTGGATAAAAAACATGTGCAGGTCTCTCTAGACTGCCTCTGTACACCGTGCCGCAACCCCAGGAAGCCAAAAAAAGCTCCTCTTCTCTTTATTTGCCTTTGCCTTTTATCTGTGCTCATTAAAAAAAAAAATCCTTTTAAAAAAGAAAACCCAAAAGACAACTCCATTCCTCAATACACAGCCTCCCTTGTCTTAGAAACAAGAGTGGGGGGGGAGTTTTATTGGAGTTTAGGGTTCTTTTTTTTTATTGGATTACATTTCTTCTTGCCCCGATATGAATCCCTGGCTTCAAAAACATGTCACCTTGTTCTTAAGGTGAGAGGAATTTAATAACCTCTAATGGACCTCCAATGACCCAATTAGGACCTGGAACAAGATGGAGAGGTGAGAGTGGAGGCACAAATAGCTCTCAGGCCTCTTTTCGGAATTAAAATGTACATCAGGCGGGCGCAAATTGTATGCCCCTCCCCATTCTGCTCGAAAATGACTTTATAGTTCAAGATATGACCATGCCGTGCGCTCAGCCATCAATAACATAAAAGCATAGATTATAAATCCATTAAAAGCGCCGCTAGTGCTACACGACCGCCATTATCGGATCAGGCGTCGCCGCTTTGCCCGTTGTGAACGATGGCAGCTCCGGGTAAGTTCAAAAGTACAAGTTATCATCTTGTTAAATGGCCGGCCCGTGGCGGCACATCATCGTCTCGAGCGGACTGGACTGCTGTCAAATGTAAACATGTGGACGAGTCTCGCGCAAACCTCAGGACAAAACACTGAGTGATTTCATGACACAATTACAACAGCAAGGCCCAAAATGTAATTAAGGCTGTCAATTATTTTTTTTACCTGGTGATTAAATCGCAGTTAAATGTTTTGTTGATTTAAGCGGCAACTCAATTTGCATTATCACCAGCGCTTGTCGGGCTCGATCACACTGGTTATTCTGGCTTTGGTTAAGACAAGGCTTGGTAAAAAGAAACCCGGCCCAGATTGCTTTTGTTTTGTTTGTAGCTGGGACCGACAAAAAGTGTCCCACTGGGATCTTCAATTCAAATGAGAATGAAGTCTACACGGTCATTACAGCAGCGCCGCTGATTGGATATCGTGCATAGCAAATAATGTTAGTTTTTTTTTAGGGCCCGTGCAGGGAACACTAATAATAATAAAAACAAAATACTATAATAATGAGAATTTCTACAAAAACAATCGCCAAAAAAACAATAAATACACATCATAGCTCCTTCTCTTTATACTTTAATTGATACTGAAACAGATGCTGTAAGTGTTACAGAATAACGGATGGATGTTTTGTTCCCGGCTATTTCCGATTTTTCCAAACCGCATCGTCATTATTTACGGTTACAAGTTGCCAGCCCTGGGAAGTCACATATGGCCTGGAGTGTAAACTCCTGACTATCTGTCAAAGTAATGCGGCCGGCCTGTCTTGCTTGAGCCGAACCATTCCCCGTAGCATAGCATAGCATAGCATAGCATAGCATAGCATAGCATAGCATAGCATAGCATAGCATAGCATAGCATAGCATAGCAACGTGCCTCCACATACGTGACTCTTAACCCGTTCATTGTATGCGAATCATTCAGTTCATCTGTTTTCCCTTCAGTGTAAAACTTTACAAAAGTCATGTCGACTGCTTCAAACAAGACTTTGCTTGACAAGAATTCCCTCTCAATATCCATTTATAATCCAGTCGCACGATTCCAACTCGGCTATTCTATTTCACGACGGTCTTCCTCCCGACTACGAACTTTCTTCAAAAGGATCAAATGTTAAAATCAGATGCGTGAAACACGGCGAGCGTGTTTTCTTCCGTGAGTGAAAACAATGGTGGCAAATGTTTCTTGCTGGAAGGCAGCAGAGAAACGAGGGCTCAGATGTTCTCTCAATCGTGCGGGAAAGGGGATCATATGTCTGTGCCAAATCATCCGCTTGTTGGTTTGTGTAGCAGGTGGACTCGCGCAAACAATAAAGCCCGCCACAATCCAATATGATTTCCGCTATGTTGTGCAGAATAGATAAGCTATAATCAAATGGCATAGTGACAGGGAGATTATGCCTGGGGAAATGATAAACAGAAGGCTTGGCTCCCTCTCTTCTGATAGACCCTTTCCTCTGTGGGGTAAACACATTTGTGCTGTTTTGACTCAAAGGGCCTAATATTCACAAGCAGACAAATGCATCAAATATTTATTCTTACCCGGATGATGTCTCCTTTAAGCAAATGGCTCGTTTTCACAGTGCAGATGGCCACCTAAAGCTAAGTCCTGTTGACTCATAAAAACTAACAACTGTTAAGAGGACTTCAAATCCCTTCCTCATATAACCGCTTCGTTTCTATAAAAATCACAACATAAAACCAGCAAAAAAAGACAAAGTCTGTGTGCACGAGCGTGATTTTTATCGTCATCTGCCTCGGCGTAGCGTTGTATTTTTTTTTTGTAGTCGTAAGGTTGACATTTAGATGTACAACTGATGGTTGACCTCGGATTTTTTGATCAAATGAAAATGATGGCAACCGATATAGCTAATCTGTTGCGCCCGTCTTATTTTGTTGCATTCTTGACTGTGAAGTTAATAATAATCATAAAATAAAAAACTGAAATCGCTAAAGAATCAGCTCAATAAAGCGTATTGATAGTGGAACTGTAAATTCTTCTCAAATCACACCTGAACTCAAGCATGATTCATTTGAGCAAAAAAAAAAAAAAAATCACCATAATCGTTGAGGTCTGGATTGGGTTTCGCAACATTTCTACTCGTCTACCAAGTAACTACCACGAAAAAAAACGAGCGCCGTCAAAAAGATAAGACGATGGAAAATCAATCAACAACTAACTGAGATAAATGCGGGCTAGCACGTTTGTTTTTTGTTTTTTTTACTGGGTTATAAAGCACTTCATGTCTAGCCAAATTTCTCCCAAACAACGGTGAATAAAGCAGCCCGGGTCCGAATTTATTCTTGAGAATTTAACAAGGCGATTCTGCCTAACGTGCCATTAAAAAGATTTGCACGCTCTTCTTTTCAAGACGTCCATATTGTTGCTTTTAAGTGGAATTTGAAAAAAAGGCAACAATGCTTTGTCATGCTTAACGATGATATGCCGCTAATTTTACACGAGACACCCGATCCTCCCGCCATGTCCATTCCGGCGGCAGCCGGCCTATTAAATGAAGCCGAGAGAAATGATAGAATGCCAATCATCTTCCCTTATTTGCATCCTCCTCTCCATAAAGACACATTTCTCTTCTTTTATGACCATTAGCGCTGCTGTCGGCGCACTCGGAGATGAATTGGTGCAAAATCACCGTGGCAGCGGGACACGTTGACACTCAGACAGCACAAGCCGACCGAGATGGTTAAAAATATCCGCCGTACCCAAAATAAAAGAAGGTTCAAACGAGCTTTTCAGACGGAATGCAAATTGCAGCACAATCAATTTAGTTTGACGTTTGCAATTCACTCTTAATGACTGGCGCATTTATGACAGGAACAAGATGCTCTTGTGCAATCTTTTTAATTTGACAGCGTGGAATGAGCTAATTCCACAACGGTACACTCATTTCTTTCCAGATCCAAAAATACATTTTTCAGGAGACTTTCTTTAAGACTATAGCTTAAAAAAATCAAAAGGTGACCAGAGCAAGCCTAGCAATGCTGTGCAAGCAGCAGCAGATTGCCTTTTTACTCCATTGGGATGATGTAGAAGAAAATAGTCTATCTAAATGTGGTTTTGTGGCTACTGATCTATCTCTAATCCCAGACATCAGTCTGGATGTGACAGTATCTCCAGATGGCAGCCGACCCACCCGTACGGGGGCCAGCCCGCATGACCGTAGCTTTGTGTGAACTTCTCGCTGCAAGGAAGATGAGAGGACGCTCTCTGTCGGCGCTGACAGATTGCCGGAGCTTGTCCAAATAAAGAACAAATAAGCAATGAACCCGATCTGATGTTTGGGGAATGCTTAAGTCGGACGTGTAAAATGAAATATTACAAGGCTGGTAATAACCGCAGTCATTTTTCAGCTCATGAATTTGATGCATGGCCGATGAGGCGTTTCAAAGCGTTCCCGCCGCTGTCGTTATTACGCCCAATGTGGCGAAGCTTCACGTGCCAACGGCTTAGCGAGAATTCATTAATGTCACCGTTCGGAACTTTGAGGCCTTCACGTCATTTTAATGGCAAAATTTGTAAGACAAAAAAGTGGAATGAGGTGAAAACAGGATGGCGACGATCCTTCTCGTTTGGACGCAAATCAGTCAAGTTGAGCGAAATGTGGCAAAATGACTGAAATTCACTCTCAGGCGTGTTGAGAGAAAATCAGCCTCCTTCTCTTGGCTTTCATCTGCCAACGAGGGAAATGTGTTTTCTCACCACCCCCCCAGATTTATTTGCAAATGTCACACACGTCAAATTATCACTTTGCGCGTCTCACGAGGATGCTTCTCCCCTCGTGAATGGATTTTAAAACTACCTTTGAATTTCACCGTTTGAGGTCGCTGCATATGGTCAAGCGTAAACTCGATAATCTGGTTTTTTTTTTTTTTCACAAAGATCCACAGAAAACGCAGCATATATGCATCGGCAGGCTGAGTTGGTCTCATTAAAAATGTTTGCCTGGATGACAGCGCTCTGCCTTCAACCAACTGTGACCATGTCAGCTGTGCTGTAAATGGAAAGACATATGTGTGGGAGAAACGTATGCGTATTACTTCTTTCAATCAGGATCACTGACAAGAGAGAAAATCGGGAAATGCAAAATTCACATGAAACCGCGAGAGGCTCAACGGTGTCCTGGTTTTACGATTCTTTGAGTTTTGCATTGACCTAATTGTGGAAACATTTGCCAACTTTTCAATGTTTGGGATCAATTTTAATCAGGCGTACTTCCATGACAGCACCTTCGCCCCATGGCTCCAACATGATTTTTTTGATTTTTTTTTCAGGTCAATTATTTTTGTGGAAGTTGATGATGGCACTGAGATTCAGCCTTTGATATACATAAGGGGTTACGCTACCTGAATATTATCATCAAGCAAAATATGAGCATCTATTAGTCACTTTTTCGAAAAAATCAGACGATGAATGCGTCTTTTACTCTAAGGATGCAAATTTCAGGTATCCGTGATGAATGTCATTGTCAAGCTGATAAATTAGCACAACGACTTTTGGGACAGTTTTGCCCTTCAACTGTGTCATCTGTCATTCATGGCCTGATTTTGCTGTCACAACACGGGCATCAAAACCTGCCAATGTTGGCGTGGATACTCCATGTCGAACCTTTCTTTTTTTTTTTTCTCCATGTTCATCCATCAGTGCTCCTTCCTTCAGCATCTCTTAAACACAAACACACACAAACAAAAGGGTGAACCTTCACCTCATTTGACCCTGACAATCGGCAACCGTGTGAGCAGTTCCAGAAGAAAGCGCAGCCACCGTTACACAAGTGTCAGTTTGTGAGTGATTGCTGCATTCATTACTTTGCTGTCATAATTCAAAAGCCATTGCGTAACGACTGGGGGAAAGTAGGTCAAAGAAAGCAAACTTGAGCGCCACTGGACCCGATTTAACATATGAGAGCGTTTTAAGCTCAGTTTCTACTTCCCCCCGCCATGACGAATGGGAGCAGCCCTGAAACTAATACTCGGCGCGCTAACTAAATTAGCTCTATACACTGCACGTGGCCCCAGCAGCGCAAACGGCAAAGGTAGAATTCACCTCAGGGTCGAGAATGTTAACACACAATCCGGCAGCTTGGCATACCTGATGAGGACATGTTTTTATGTATGAGGCTTGCTGCTTCTGCTGCCATGAAATGAAGTAGCAGATGCTAGTAAAATTGCCGGGGTCTACGTGTTAATGTTTCCTGATTGACTTTGTGGTTTGCGTGAGTCAGAAAAAGAAAAACTTGTGGTGTCGTCGCAAGTAACGAAAAATATTTGGCAATTGAATTGGGTCGAGATGTTAAGTTCAGCCGATCTTTTCCGAAATGTTGTTCAATTCGCAATGGTCTGATCCAGTTTGCTACGTACCGAGAGAAAACGGCTCTTGCATTTTACATACGATCTGCGTATGTAAGGCCTTGAGCGAATAAATGGCAACTGTCCTTCTATTTGTTACTTCCTGCCGAGGCGGCCTTGAACCTATTTGTCTACCTCATTCGCATGTAATCAGGTTCGCCGTGTGTTGTTCAACAAAGTATACGGCAGAATTTAAATCGAAGTTCTCCTTGAGGGATTCTAATGAGTCGAGTAAAAAAATGCCATTAAAATGATCACGGTTGGTCTTAGACCTCCTGACACGCAAACACATTGGTGAGCCATAATTGGACACAAGTGGGATATAACCCCGCGGCTTGGACAATAACCATTCGGGTTCGAGCACAAAAAAGACTGGAGAGCATCTGCAGTGGGAGCTTAAACATTTCGGGATGCATTTCATAACCATTTGGCTGATTTCATTTGAACACCCAGGCTCGACTCTCATGTATAAGAAATATCTAATCATTTTTAATCTAAAATCATGCAAAGAGAATCGATTTTATCCACTCCTGCATTGGAGCCATAATGATTTTCTCATCTTACGCCTAGTGTGAAAGCAACGTGTTTCATTTCCCAAACTGCCCAAATTATTTATTTTGGAACTATTTCAGTAATCAGCCAACTCTGAAAGGCAAAATAATTACAATTGGAGCAAAGCCATACTCTTTATTTGAGCCATCCTGAATATTTGCCAATAGTTAGCCAAAATATGTCTTCACAGTCCAAAGAACACAAACACAACAGATTCCAATGGAAAAAGAATGTTAACTATTTGGATTGAACCTTGACCCCGGGGAGTTATTTTCTAATTGGCTCTCAAAGCATTTTCATTACCCGTTGCGAAAACATTGATTAATCCCAGTGTGCAGGCATAACAAGAAAACTCAGCCATTAATTAAACCTTTAGAAATGTGTCGCTTTAGAGAAGGTGCAAAATGACCCAGCGAGAGATTGTATTCACCACGTCGGCCACTTTTGAAGGCTTCACAAACGACGCCAGTTGGCCTCTGTTGCAACCTGCGTTCCTTTTTTTAATTTTTTCCTTTTGGATGAAAAATATTGTCACTCAATATCCTCCCCAATTACAGGATTCATCCATATCCTATCGTTGCACAATGTAAAGAACATTGAAGAAATTCGTACTTTGGCTGAGTGGAGCTAAAAGCTGCTTGTCTGCCTAAAATATATCAAATATTTCTTGTGACTTACAGTGACGTCAGCCCAAATAAAAGCCATGGTAAATACCGTATTTTCCGCACTATAAGGCACAGCTAAAAACCTCCAATTTTCTCCAAAACCGACAGTGCGCCTTATCATCAGGTGCGCCTTATATATGGACCAATATTAAGCCACTACAGCAGGCTTGTCCAAAGTCCGGCCCGCCGGCCAAATGTATATATCTTATATATGGACAAAGTTTTAAAATGGGCCATTCATTGAAGGTGCGCCTTATAATCCAGTGCGTCTTATATATGAACAAAGTTTTAAAATGGCCCAATCATTGAAGGTGCGCCTTATAATCCAGTGCGCTTTATAGTCCGGAAAATACGGTATTTGGCAACAACATACAGGAGCTAGCATGCTATCTTAAAAGCAACAGTGCGTGGCGGCATTTGCCGTCTGGTTTAATGGCAAGCGCTTGAACCTAATTCCTTGTGGCGTTATTATTGCATTCCTCCTCCATTGCTCCCTAATGGACAAATTGCACTTTGAATCCCGCCAAGTGTCAAATCAAAGACTCGATAAATAAATACAGGAAATTACTCGGCGCATGCAAGAGGACACAATGGCCGAGTTGGGTTGCTTCTTCAAACATTACAGGAAGCCATCGATCCGTCGGAAGATCTTTGTCGATGTTTTGCATGCAAATTTGTTCCTGTCAGGAGAAGCTGCAGACAAAAAGATCCTCTTTTTGTGAAATTCAGGCGGGAGAAAATAAAAAATATCAAATATTTATAAAATTGTTGACAGCCGAATTTAAATTTCACCCCAAACAAATGAGCTATACGGTTTAATGATACACAGCGTAGCAATAAATGGAAATTTGAAGGCGGTATTTACCTCGACCACAGTCTGAGCTGTTGTGTCTTTGTTTACCGAAGGAGCCGGTTGCATCATTTGATGCTTTCCTTTCTATTGTGCAGACAAGAAGCTTGCCAGAGTCCGTATGCTGCATGTCCAGGGGGGGTGCAATTGTTTGTAGACACAAAACATTTCTTTAATTGAGCTTAGCCAAGCACGGGGACGTACGCCTTGCATCTGCCTTCCTTCATTCATGTCATCCTCCCATTTGGATTGCACATTCGGAATGCAGATGAGTTTCACGCTGGCAACTTGATGTTTGGCTTTGTCCTAATGAGAAATCACTAAACGGTTCCGCCGGAATGGATCGGGAGCTTAAAGACTTGTCACAAGACTTTTCATTTTAGATCTGAAAATAAAACTCTCATTAGGTGTGAAGAGGATGTGAAGTATAGATTTTCTTCATGTCGTGTGTCTGTGTGTGTGTCACAATGAAGAGAAAAAAAATCCTCCTCGCCCTTCCGATGATTTCTTTCCATTACGGGTCTATTTTGTAGCACAGCAAATGAAGTGAGCCATGTACACTCACATATGTGCACTCTCAGATGTCCCCTTTCCGCAACCCCCACGGATTGAGATGAGAGGGATCGATGATAGTTAATCACCTCTCCTGAATGCACTTAGACTCTCTTCCACCTACACTTCTTTTTTTTTTGCGGCTGTAGAGCAAAAAAAAAAAAAAAAAAAGGGGGGGTGAAGAGAGATACTGAAAAATGTCTGCAGCTTTTTCACATGCTACAAAAGTACCTATACTTAATTTGTTATATGCACAAAATTATTATTATATGATCTGAAAGCTCTTTGGGTCCTGCACCCATTTGTAAACAAATCATGTCACGAAAAAATAAAGATATCCATACGCTAACATGAAAAGAAGATTTAAAAATGCAAAATATTAGCAATTACACATTCTATTAAGTGATGTATTTTTTTTAGATTCTCGTAGAATTTACATAGAACATCCAGTCATCTATTACAGGATTTATTTTCACACTATGCCCACATTGCTTGATTAAATCTTCAAAATCTTTCATCTCCCGTGCAAAATGAGGCGCAATTCTCTCAGGAGCACATTGCCTTATTTGTTGGGGTGTTTTTTTTTTTTTTCATTTCAAATTAAATTATGTTTGGAATGTGTTTTCCCCTCATCCTCAGGACATGTGCTTGGATTTGGCCTCTTCTGCCAGCAGGCTTAGAGGCTTTTGTTATAGTGAGACTATTGTTTTTTATTTTTTTTTTTGCTTTTCTAGTTGGAGTTGCAGGTGCTGCTCATTTTGACAACGTGGCAAATACGTGAACATTTTGACAACTGTATACAATCTATTTATTCACCTTCCAATTTGTTTTAATTCTTCTCTGACATAAAAATGTGACCTAATCTGTTTTCGGCTCTAATTAAACACGATCAAAACTTTATGAATGCCACATATTATTTCTAAGTAATATTTTAATATTCTTAACTATCATGTATGTAAAGTGGTGTGAGAAATTGACATTATAAGTAAACCAAAAACAGCGAGGCTGCAATCGGAGACTTGGGAAAATCCCCCATCTGATCTCACTTATTAGCAGAAGAAAATTTATTTTAAATCAATGCGTGTTTTCTGATGGCGAATTTCCCATGAAAATGCAAAAGCTAGAAAAGTGTCCAGCTCAAGTGCATGGCGACCTGGCACCATCATGATTCATGACGCCAAAAGCGTGTGTTGCTCACAGGCCTGTAGGCTCTTACATTAAACAACTCTTCAGTTCACTTCAGCTTCTGGGGGCTGTTTTATCAAAAAAAAAAAAATCTTCACATTACTTCATTGGACCTTCCAACACTCCCACTCTTTGTACTCTTTGTGAAAGATGTAATCCGACGAGCACACGTCATTTTTACGTGTCGCTAACATCACTAAATATTGTTGAATGAAAAGTCAGATGCTAACTCAATGCTGGAAAATGGCTGACAAAAAAAAAAGTCAGCCACAAAAAAAAGTACCTCGGAACTAAAAAGCAAAACGGTCAGAAAAACAGTGAGTTGAAATTCCACTGCATTCACCTTTCCACACATCTATTATAATCATTGCCCCATTTGGGTTCCACGTATTACACAACAGATATTATTAAAAATTTAAAATGCTGTCATGTTTTGCTAAATGAACGTAATAATTGTTGGTCGCTATTGCAGCCACGACATGCTCGCAGCTTTCTACTGTTAACATTGAAATGCTGACAGACTATAACGTCTCATTCAGTCTTATCACTGTCGCGGGAAAAGCAATTTCAAGCCAATTTTCTTCCTCCTCCTCCTCCTCCTCCTCCTCCTCCTCTTCTTTGGCGTTCAGCCGCTCTGTTGGCCTGGCAGACTGGCCTCCTGGATGTTGGGCGACTAATCAATAGCATCAATGGCCGCCGCCATGCGATCAGGATGTACATGCGAGGCTTGAGCATCAACAAAATGTCATTAGGATACAAATCTATATGCATCCTTCCAGCGCCAGCCTCGTCTTATAGAAATATGATCAATCCAAACAAGAGGCAAAGTATGGATCATAAATAGGCTCTCAATATTAGAACATTAGGAAGAAAGCAATTATCCCAATTTTGGGTTAGTACTTAGAAAAAAAACAAGTGGGTGAGCAAAACCACCGTATCAGATATGACTCACATTTCTTGAACCAGTCTCAAATCAACACTTTGTTCGTTTTCAAGGCATTAAGGCTTGTGGAATTGGTTGTCATCTTAAAAGTGACATGTCTTCAACTTAAGTCTTGAACTCAACTCTTAGCCTGGGCAAATTTAAAAAGTGAAAATGAACTCCTAATCCTAAAATCCTAATCCTCATCTGCTGACTCAGCAGTGCACCACAATGACGGGCTCAAATGACCGCCTCGCCCAAAAATAGTCTTCAATCCAAAATAGCTCGGACAAAACAAAAGTATACACTGAGTCCCCGCCGAATGGATAGACTTCCTTCTCTGGACATCATGAATGAAATAATTTTGTTTTGAAATTGTTGTCACATAATAACACAATGAGCGACAGAAAAAAACAAAACAAAAACATTGTTGACGTGCGGACTGATGCTGATTCTTAACGATCTGCCGGCAAGCCAAATGGTGTTTACAGCGTTCCTCCTCAGCCACGCTTCACACACACACACTGAAGTCAGAAGAAGAAAAAGCCGTGCCACAGATTAACAGATAACTCCACGCAAGCCGAGCACATGAAACAGACCAAAACTTAAAATTCAAGTAAGAGGCTTAAGGGTTGAGTCAAAAACTATTTTTAGTATCCTTTGGTTGTTTTAAAAGGCTGACGGCGGAGATTAACCTGACCGTGCCGGGGCCACAACCAAATGCGGCCTCCTATCAACACTTTCATCCGATTTAGAGAAAAACAAAACAAATCAGGGAAAATCTGGAGCATTTATCCTTTAACATCCAAATTTCCAATGCTTGCTCATACTGCTTAGTGCAATGTGAGAAAAGACTTCTGTCCTGGATCCAAATTAGTCGTCATGACAATAGACACATTAAAGATGACGATGTGTTCCATACTAATACATACACGTCAAAAGCATCTAATTGTGGAAGGTTTTCCGATGATGGCGATGATACAACAAGACTTGTGGCCAATCACGTCTATCGATTAGCCGATATGGCAGGCAGGCTGCTCTTTTCACAGAGAATTCTCAATGAAAGCTTTTTGTACACAAGCTTGGCTCGGCGGCGGCTAACAGCGAGCAGAAAGCGTCAGCAATCATCCAGTAAACACGGCAGAGCTTTCGGCAGATTAACTATCGCGCCGCGTACTTGACGTGCATGGACCGAACTCTTACCGAGTGGATATTTGACTCTCGCTGGAGCAGATGGACAAAAAACAATGGTGGATATTAAACTGTGATTTTCCCAGCGGGGGGTGAAAATTTGCACCATTTGGTTTTCAAGATCGCGCTCCATCACCGAGGCGCTCGTTAGCAAAGCGGGCCGTGATGAAAACAGCGGCAACATTTTGTTACGTTTAGCGTCAGATGGTCTTTAAAGCGCTGCTGGAGTTTTTCAGTTTTTTCCAGACTCGTGTGGTGCTTTGCATCCAGTGTGCAAGGTTGCACTTCGAGGGTGTGGGTGTCGGTTTTTTTTTTTTTTTTTTTTTTTTTGGGGGGGGGGGGGGGGGGGGGGGGTCATACGAGAACTTCTGATAAGAATTCTGACAAGTCTGAATTGAGGGAAAGATAAATTTGACACCTAAAAACCTGAACCCAGACTTGAACATTTGTTCCATTTGCAAGTAGCCTAACAGCTGAGCGCTACCGGCTTCATATTCAATCAGCATTTCTTGAATGTATTCAGGGAGCCCAAACTACTTAGTGATTTATAGGCCAGGAGCAGAATTTTAAAATCAATTCCAGCGCACAGTGACATTATTTAAACATATTAAATGAAATTTCAATCTCGGGAAACAAAGCGAGTCCGAGTTTCCCCTGGATGCATCTCAATAAGGAATGATCTTGGGTTGAGTAACCCGACTGTAGCGAGCTTTAATAATGTTCCTACAATTGTACTTTTTTGTACTAATTCCATTTCGTTATGCCGTATTTTCTTTGACTGATGAAACTTTGCGAATGAACAAATACTTTTCCTCTTGTAATTGGATGCTAATGAGGATTTGCTCTAATGTTGGATGTAAATCAACATGTGAGCTAATGTACATATGGAAGGCATATTTCCCTCCTTCGCTATTTGTGCAGTTTATAAAAAAAAAAAATGTGTGAAAATGTACCCTAATTACTTAGCCGGATTGATTTGCATAAATATATGCATTGTCGTTGAATACAAAATATCCTCCCGCTAATGCTGCGCTAAGATAATTTAATAGCTGGGAAAGCAGTTTGTCTTCCCTCACAAATTACCTTTCCTTTCCTGATGTCGGCGTCTCGTTGTGCCTTTTAGTATTCTAGGTCGTCGTTCGCAATGCCCCCAGTGTGACTCAAGAATGAAAGGGCATGCACAGGGATGGTGCAAAAATAGCAGCTGGGCCACAAAAGCCAAAGATTTGACAAAGCCTCGGACATATGTGTTTCCTGACCTGAATAAGCAAGAGGGCGGGCGGGCGGCGCTGACTCCGTACATGTCACAGAACGACTTTTCTGCTTTCAGCCACTTGCGCTTGCTAAATTAGTCACTTTGTTTTTCAGCTGGAAACATTATCTAGAAGATTGTTTAGCACGTCAAAAAATAAATACAAAAAGGGGAACAAAAGTATAATTAATAGATTTGACGCACTGCAAGTGCATATTGAATGTGCTGTTAATACAACACGTGAAGGTTAGAAGCCTATTTGCAATTTATTTCTACTTTTCCCCAACTAATGAGTGTTTTGACTCCAGCGGTGAGTTCAATTTTGTCTTTTAAGAGCAACACCTCCCCAGCCCGGCCGCTCGGTCATATTCACAGCCTGCCAGCAAATGTGGTATTTCCATCTCGGAATGACTTTGAATGGAAAATAGGAGTGCGGCCATGGATCTGCTTTACAGCGGCGTGCTTATCGGTGACAATTTATCCTTTCACAATCCTACAAGGTTTCCAGGAGGCAATTACTCGCTAAATCACTCTTAGTGTGGGCCAAACAGAGACGCTGCGGCGGCGCCAACAGAAACACAACTCCGGAAGCAAACAAACCGAGTTGACGCCAAGCCAGAAAAGTCACAGCCGCAAATAGAGACGTGTGCGTCCTGCCAAAAGCGTTCACATCATATGAGGCGCACTTGAATCTGTCAGCGTTTCCCACCCACCCAAGATCTTTTCTTTCTTGAAATCACAATGCCATTCCTGGCTTGTCATTACTTTGGCACATTGCATGTTAGCCGGCTGGGCGTATTAGCGTTCAGGCAACACTGCTGCCGTGTCAGATCTCGTCATGTTTTCCGGTTTAAACTCTGCCGGCCAAAGTCCATCTCGCATCACGGTTTGGGGCACGTGTGATCAAACTCCCGTAGAGCCAACATAAAACTCGGCGGGGAGGGAGGCTGAGTCAAATGAGAGATGACAGAAAATTCAAATAAAGAGGAGCAATGGTGGCGAGAGGAAGTCAGGGATGTCAGACAAGGAGATCAGGAAATAGAGAGCCACGGAGGAAGCAAAAGAGTGAGGCGAGAAGAAAGGAACTGGGGGGCTGGAACTTTTCAATTACACCACTCGCAGACAACAAAGACCCAGATTTCAAGAGACTATAACAGTCGGCTGCCCAGAGGGAGAAGCTCATTTATCCTCCTTCATTTCTTCCATCTCTTCACTACACAATTTACAAGTTGGAATATTTAAAGTGCTGCTTTTTGGGTGCACAAGCAAGCCTGTCTTTACGATTGCCGCAACGAGACAAACAAAACAAAAACGGCAAATTTTGTTTTCCGTAAGCATGCAACTGCCAAAATGGCCTTGAATATTCTCCACTGGCAAACCCAATCCAGTTTGCAAATCCGTCATCAATGTTCTCTCCACATTGTTAGTTCCACACTTTCATCTAAGTGAGACAGTCCAAGAATCTGTCAACAAAAATCGAGCGCAACTATCGCTATTTCGACTTGGAAGACGTGACCTCTTGATATTGAATTGACTGCGCTAATTTGAGATAGAGGGTAGAAGTTGGAATGATTCCCCGTCATCCTGAGGGGTTGCTGCCAAATAACATTAACGCGAAAGCCGATCGATGGAAGCAGACTATCGATCGCACCTCGTCATGGATAACAGGCGCGCTTCTCGCAGCCCATTTAACACTGTTTTTCGATGAAGATGACATGCACGCTGGAAGGAAGTCTCCTGGCAAACATCACATCCAATTGGAGCAACAAATATTACCTTTCCTATTCTTATCAACACTGCGGAGCAAAACATGGGATGCTAATTTGAAATTGATTTGCTGAGGTGCACGCAAACACGCATGTCATTATAATATAACAAAATATATATTTATAATTATGTACAGTATAACACAATTAGAATAACAGGCATAACATGACATGGTGCCTATATGGCTAGCAGACGCTAAATTAAAAAAGTGCCGTTTGGTATTTCCGGTACACCATCCGTTTGCACTCCTCACCACAACCGAACCGCTGTAGAGTTGTTGTTTTTTTTGGAATGCCACAGGGACCCCCTGAAGGCGGCAGTTGATTTGATTCTCGCTAGAGTTTGATTACTCTGTTTACACCTGATCAAACAACTGCACCAAGGAGGAAAATAAATTGCACTTTGATTAAAACGTACTAAGCATCTATAGGAGGCATTAGAAGACAAGTACAGACCAATCAACGAAAGCTGCGGCATAAAAGTGCCCATGGAACACAACCAGCATTACTAAAAAATAAAATCACCAAAAGAATTCCGAGACACCTGCTTCTGTCGTTGCTGCAAAAGAAGCATTGGCAAGTTTGAATTTCTCCTGGTTGCCGTTCTCAGGCCAAGTCACTGAGTTGAGAAGCTTCATTTCCACAAATGTCATCCTTGACCGCCACCAAGAACTAAATGTCCTGCAATTTTTTTTTTTTTAAATCAAGTATTCATAAAATCATTGTCACGTGAATCTGGTCCAATACTTTTTTTTTTCCACTTCCACTTTTTTTGCGCAAATGACTTAGCTATATAATATCTTTAAACTTTCAAACGTCAAAAGGATTTGTCAAGCGATGTTGCTGTAAGGAAGCTGGAAAATATCTGCATGCACACCTGCTCCTACAGCTGTCTCCCGCATCACCATCTTGGAGGAGGGGGGGGTCGAACACTTGATAAGCAGCAGAGACTTGATAATAGCCTTTTTACAGCTGGACTTTTTTTTTTTTCTAACCAATCCTTGACTTTTCTTCTTAAAAGATGGAGATTTCTGAATCTGGAAAGTGTTAATTAATTTGAATGTGTCAAAAAAGCCGCTGTGTGATGATGACCAGTAATTACCCCCTCCGCTCTTTTGCAGCATACCATCTTCATATGAGGGCGCCTTCCTTCAGCCCTCGGCTGTAAAGCTGCGGCACAGGACAATAAAATGGAAAGATAGGGGGGTGATAATGAGCCTATTATAAGACTCATTTCAACACATTTCAACGCCGGCGGAACTTGCTGTTACCCCAAATAATGAGGAGCAATCATGCCGAGGTGCTGTCGACGGATCGAAAGCATTCCTGATGCTTATCATCCGGCTGTCCTTACAACCGCAATCCACTGAGACTGTACACATCACCCCCCCCCTCACTGAGAAAAAGAGAGAGAGAGAGAGAGAGAGAGAGAGAGAGAGAGGTGGGGGGAAAGTGGTGGGGGGGTGAAGAGAAAAAGCTCTCTGTCGGTCGGAGCAGCCGCTCATTCATACAGCAGAGGGAGGAAGAGGAGGAGGAAGAGGAGGAGGAGGAGAACAGCTGCTGCAGCAGTGCGTACGCAGAATTTTGCATGAAAATAGGAGGGGAGGTCAAACTAAACAAAAACAGGAGCTTTAACAACACCCATGCTCGCCATGCCTGGCGTGCGGATGAACCCGTCCGTTGACTTTTTGGAATCAAGTGACTTGCGCTGGAGGGATGCGCTGATGGGGGGGGTCCATCCGTTGTGACAAAGTTGAGCGAGAGCAGGAATCAAGTTGAAAAAAAAGCCCTCGCTGCCCTTTGGACGTCTTTTCCAAATGCCAGCTTTCACTTCCTAACGAGTCCATCATTTGGTCTTCTTTTGCAAAGTCAGGTGAGTCGTGGCAAACACACTTTGATTGATTCTTTTTGAAAAGGCGTAATTGTCAGCAAAGTATTCTGTTGGACCCTCCCAGCCCGGAGAGAATGAGGTGTCGTTGGGTGAAGCATGAGCCGTCAGAGAATCCGTCGTAAGCGGCTGTTTCCGCTATGGAGCGGCGCCGCTCTCGGCCTCTGGCTCTTCTGCTGCTGCTGCCGGACGTCGCGGGCCGAGGGAGCCGCCGTCCCGTCGGGCGGCTCCCCGGGCGGCTCGCTCGCATGGCTTCTGTCGGATAAAGGACCCTTCCAGCAATCGTTGGAGTTCACCGAGGCTGCGGAGAGGCACCAGCAAGGCTTTAGCACCCGATACAAGATCTACAGGTGAGTGGTGTGTGCGTACATGGATGCATTTTTGGCCCAGCGCTTGTCATTTCTCATCTCACCTAACACGCCACTTGAAAAGCAGGGTGGAATGAATCAGTGACGGCAGCTGCTGCTGCGGAGACGTACTGAAAGGCTGCCCACTCTCGGGCCTGCCCTGGCAGGTATCACACCTGCCAACGCTGAGATTTGTGAAATGCAGCCAATCTGCCTCGACATATTCAGACTGAAAAAGAGCAAGGAGAAATCTTCACTCGGGCTCCACGCTGTGCTCAACTTGCAAAGTGGTGGAAATGCATTCAGGACGAGTTAGGGGCAATGTCCAGACTTTTTTTGTGCTGTTTTGTTTGTTGCTGGCAAATCTCCTGCCTGCCCAAACCAAGTCTTCTGGGATTTTGTTTCCTTTTAATGGACTCGTGTCAGCTCTTTATGTCCTTCCTGACTGTCTTCCATAATTAGCTAGAGTAGATATGAAATTATTGACAAGTGAGAAGAGACTGCATGGTCTCTTCTGACACTGTTTCGAGTCTGTGGACAAGGAGGAATATGACCGCTGCTCATTATTTTTACATTTAAACCACAAGTCATTATCTCCAAACAAAGGGCTCAATTAGCCAGTGAATTGTAAACAATGATATTGCATTATACACTGTATTTTCTAATGCATTAGAAAAGAAAAAAAAAAAAAGTATCCTCTCCAAAAAAGTCAGTAGTAGCTCCATCCTGACAAAAGGATCATTAAGAACATTTGAGGCTGCACCACAGGTTCTCCATGAGAGTCATGAGTTCTTGCAAATGACCAACCGTTGCGTTTTTCTTCCTTCCTTGCCGAAGTAGCAAAAAGCGTCAGTGGTAATTTGTGCGCTGGGGGGATGATGTGTTGTCTTGCATGAGAATGACTTGACGGCGGAAGGCTCTGTTCTTTCGTCTTTATTTCGCTACGACACCAAATTGGCCTGTTAGAAACCGCACGCATTTTTGCCAAAATCATTTTAACACGTTTTTAGCACCCTGAAGGCCGTCCATATCAATCCCCAGTTTTCCAGCACCAAAAAAAATCACTTTGTGACCACCTTTTGTGTGTGTATGTATATATATATAAATATACATACATATATAAATAATATAATTATTTATATGTATAAATATTTATATTATTTATAAATAATATAAATATTTATATATATAAATATATATATGCATGTGATAACATACATACATACATCAAACATACATATATATATATATATATATATATATATATATATATATATATATATATATATATATATATATATATATATATATGTATGTTTGAAAACTAATCCATATATCCTGGAGCCCTGCAAACGTTTTCCCTTGTAAATTAGGGATTAGAAGTGGCCAAAATCCAGATTTACGTCAATGGAATATGATGCATTCAGAGCATCTCAGATGACACACAGCTTTTGAATACCTGCTTGGCAATCATCGGCGGATTTTTAAGGGCTGCTCTCATAATATGATGCCTTTCAAAATGTCCTTAATATGCTATCTGAGCCACACGCAAATTATTTAACAGCGTAATCATTTTCTTCAAACCATCACAATATTCTCTCATATTCTGCTGGTCCAGCCCGTTTTAAGGGTATCATACCTGATTCAAATGACCATCTCCTCAGAAAGATTTGCAAATGCCTCATAGCGATTCTGATTATTCCAATCAGGGATGTTGTATGTAAATCAGTCTGGATAGTGGCTCTCCAGAACCGGACTTGGGTAGTTTGCTGCATTGTAAAAACACTTCAAATCATTTGAGAGACAGAGACAGAGAGAAGCACTGTCTGGAATTATAATTGTGTGGTCTCCTCAAAGGTACTGTTTTGGTTCTATTGGCACTTCACTTTTACAGTTATACCTGCAACGGGTACCTCAGAGTCCAAATTATCCTTATGGAGTCACTCCTTCAGTGTATATTTGACCCAAAGGGATAGATATGGATTTGGAGTGACCGAGTGTCCAATATGAAGCTGCCTTGGGGCCAACATAGCCTTGCCGCTCTTCCCACCTCTGTGGCGTATAATTTACTGAGCCCGACGTGTTGTGCTTGCCAGGCTTGCATCCAGCAGCATGTGATTACTATTTGCTCTTTGGATGTTCTCACCTTTTCTCTAGCCAATGAGATGCTTTCACTACAATTGATTGTGCACAGTGCATGTGATCATCTGTCTGGATGGAAACAATCTTTTCCTTGTGTCCATCAGAAGTGGACAATGACTCTTTAGGATGATTGGCCGTAATGGCATACCCCACACATTGTCCGGGTTCCCCAATTATTTGTGTGCTGAGCAGCTTTCCTCGTGACAATGATTGCCTCCCAGAAGGAGTCAGAGCAAGCAGCACTGTGGGATTGCAATATTGTACAATAACAGGTTCGATTCGCTGACATTCGTGTCTGCAAAGTGCATAATGAGACTTGTTTACTTGCAGCAGTTTTCAAAGAATGCTCATCATCACACAAGTGGCAATCCCGGGGTGAATACAGCGATGGAATCGGAGAGATTGCCTACTGGGATGCTTGTATCCCCGGGGTGGGAGGGGGGGGGGGGCTACTCGCGTAATCCCCAATTACATCCAACATGGCATGTTCGCTGATTCGACTCAATGAGGCCGGTTGATAGAGAAACACTGACTGGCGGGATGTTTTGACACAATCTTGTAAAAACGGGACTTGCGGTGTCATTCGAGTTTAATGTATGGACGACGACATCGCCGAAGCAATTTCGGTTTGACAGAGAGGCAGGAACATCTCAATGCGCCGATTGCCTGTCCTCCCAGTCAAATTGTGCTTCTTTTCTACCTGAATCAGCATATATTTGGATTGACAATAGCAATTGTGGGATTGCTGTGTCATTAAATGTAAATGAAGACGTCTTTGGAGTTGAACACGGCGAGCATTCTCCATTTTGACTCTCTCCGAAAGTTTGTCCTGGACTTAATTCATTTAACAAGTGCTCTTTAGCTGAACTTAACAAACCATTTTATATGCTGAATTTGAGTATCCTAAAGAGTTGGCTTGAGTTTTGATGTCGTTTTTGCTCTTGCTCGGAGGTACGTGCCGAAAGATCCTAGTGGAAGAAGTAAACAAGTGTCTCTGCAGTACTTGTCGCTAATTGGTATTTTGTTCATTCTGTGCGGGGAACACCTTCTTTCAGATTCCATAAATGCCAAAGTCGCATTTGTCAGTTAATCCAAGCTAAAGCTTTGGCCTTGTTCCCCCCCCCCCCCCCCAAAGATATAATTGTCCTCTGAGACCACGATCATGACATGTTCTTCGAATGACACTTTAACTAATTGGACTCTTTATCTGGATCGAAGTGGCTTTTATATCTCAGAGCGAACAAACCATGATCTAATGATCATTTTGGAACATGTCCTTTCACGGCCAATCGATTTTCTTGCAAGCTTTCAAAGAGTGGTCGGCGGCACTCCATTAGAGATGTTCAGCAGTGATTTGTCCATGAGACAGACTAACAATTTGACTGGGTTTAGTTGTGATGCCGCCTTCTCACAATAGCAGCTGCACGTTGGAGTCAGTGTTGAGCTGGAAAATGGAGGCAGGGTCTCACTTTTGATGCTGAAGGATGACTGCGTGCTAATTTACCTGGGCCTCATCAGCCCATGCTTGACTGCGGAGAAGTAAAACCCCCCAAAAAATCAATCATTTTTCGTTCAAAGGAGTTGAAAGGATTCAGGTTTGGAAAATAAGTTCGAGATCTGTTGCCTTAGAAACGCGATACAATTATCTCGTCTTCAAGTAAGCAGTATTTTACTTCGGGTTATTAAAACTTTGAAGCCATAGTTGACGCAAATGGAATAGGAACGTTATTGAAAATTGCACACAGGCTATGAAAGGAGTTAAAAGTTGCCTTTTTCTTTGAACTACAGTAACGAAATAGATACTGAGCTGCAGTCCACGTGGTGTTTTCCTTTTTAAAAGTCATGACCATTTTTTTTTGTGCTCCGAGCAACGACTGTTGTGAGGTCCTTCTTGTTTCTGGAGGAAACTGAATTGACCTCCTGAAATCAGGGGTGTCAAACTCATTTTTTTTCACGGGCCGCATGGCAGTCATAGCTTCTTTCGGAGGGCCATTATAACTTTCAACCCAAATAAATGTATAAGCACCTCATATTATATACAGTAAAAGCAACAAAACAAACTCGTTTTCAAATCAGACGAGTAAAAACTGGTCAAATATTAAAAAAAACAGATATTATTAAAAGTGAAGACAATTTGCAATTCTACTAATGACACACAAATTTGATGCACAATTTGTCTTCCCGGGCCACATAAAATGATGTGGCGGGCCGTATCCGGGCCCCAGGCCTTGAGTTTGACACCTGTGGTCTAAATAAAGGTATTATCTCACAGGAAAATCAATTAGTGAGTGAGTGAGTGAGTGAGTGAGTGAGTGAGTGAGTGAGTGAGTGAGTGAGTGAGTGAGTGAGTGAGTGAGTGAGTGAGTGAGTGAGTGAGTGAGTGAGTGAGTGAGTGAGTGAGTGAGTTAAAGACTCCCATCCAAACCTTTCAATAAAATTTTAATTGGGTTAGAATGATAGCGGCTCAGAATAATGAGACCAATATCATAGAAAAGTATCAGCCAGCCACTATGACCTCTAACATTGACTTCACCCAGTGACTAGGTGACAAATATCACAATAGGCTGCAGCCAACTAAGTGTGTGTGTGTGTGTGTGTCTCCAGGGAGTTTGGTCGATGGAAGGTCAACAGCCTGGCGGTGGAGAAACGAGACAGTCTCGGTGGCGGTCGTGGTCTGACCGTGCCCCTCGACCCCGAATTCATGAACACCGTCCGGCAGCTGGGAAGACGGCCGACCCTGCACGCAATTACCCAGAGTCTAATAAAAAAATATGGCACCCATCTCCTCCTCGCCGCCACATTGGGAGGTATGGTACAACGCACGGGCAAGCATTTCGGACATATATTTATATTCTGTGCTGAGTAATGGTTGTTGCTTTTTAGGCTTCTTCCCTAAAGTGTGTACATAGTCGTTTATCTTGATGTGCCCTGCAATTGTCCATGAGGATGGAGAGAGAGAGAAAAACAAATTTTTTCATTTTAATTACATTTTGTAAAGACACATTATAATTTGGGCTACATCAGATTACCAATGGCACCGCCAAATTTGATATAATGATAACAATGAAATGGCTGTGATTAATGATGATGAATAAATAATGTGTTCCTTTTCTCTGACTTTCCCTCAATTCATCCAAAGTGTCACTTCCTCCACAGCGCTTAATTACTACTTTTCAATCTAATACAGAGAGATGCTAACGAAGGGTGATTAGTGTCGCTCTCTCCGTCGACGCTAATGAAACTCGTATTCTCGTCACCAGGGGAAGAATCCCTAACCATATTTGTGGACAAAAGGAAGCTGGGTCAGGAATCTCCGCCAGTGGCGACCGAGGGCAATAAAAGCGACAACGCGAGCGGAGTAATTACGCTAGAGGCGCTCCATCAGCTGGCGGCGTCCTACTTCACCGACAGAGAAAGCACCCTACGTAGACTTCACCACCTCCAGATCGCCTCTACTGCTATACGGGTGCGTTCAAAAAAGATGACAAATGCGTGTGCACTGTTAAATAGAATCGACATGTACCGTATTTTCCACACGATAAGGCACACCGGATTATAAGGCACACCTTGAATGAATGGCCCATTTTAAAACTTCGTCCATCTATAAGGCGCACTGGATTATAAGGCACACCTTCAATGAATGGCCCATTTTAAAACTTTGTCCATATATAAGATTTAAGATATATATAAGATATATACTGCTATAGTGGCTCAATATTGGTCCATATATAAGGCGCACCTGATTATAAGGCGCACTGTCGGCTTTTGAGAAAATTAGAGGGTTTTTTAGGTGCGCCTTATAGTGCGGAAAATACGGTATGTTTATTGAGTGCGCCTGACACAAGGAGGTTATTTATTCTGCATTTCAAAGTTATTAGATCACCGCCATCCATTTCTCGCAAAATACCTCACTGTAATACTGAAAGCTATACTTCATTGTAGTATAATTCAAAGGATTATAAATGGCAGCCCCAAAGGAGAGCTTGAGAGGAGCGGACGAGTGCAGCCGTCTCAAGACCTCACGACGGAAACACCAATCATCCGTTTTAACATCGAAAGTAGCTATTAGAGAGAACGCATACATCAGCCCGAGGCTAAAACGTTAGATGCTAAAGTGAATAGCTGCTGATGAAGACGAGTGCCACCCCACAAACATCTTCTTGCGGTTATCTGTCGGTTTGATCGATTTGCGATATCATTCCGTTAATTCCCGGCTAGACTGTTTTCCATTCAATGGAGAGTAGCAGATGAGAGGATGGGGGGGGGCAGTCGGGTTTAACAGAAGCCTCTATTGACATCCTTTCATTCAAAAGGTATAATGTTGGAAATGTCAGGAAGGATTTGCAAGTCGAGCCTCTGCAAAATGAACATTTCTAAACTCAACAGCGGGGTCAATTACTCGAGGAATGAAGTTAGGAGCGACTGCGTTTGATGTTAGGTGGTCGGAGCAAAGTAGATTTCCATTCGCTAATGCCTCTCTGAGGAGGCTTGTAAATGGAAGACCTTCCTTAACAGTGTACTACTTGCATTCAAATGTGATTTGAGATAGAAAAAGGGACTGTTGAAAGATCAAGTGACATAAGATGAGTTTCTTTAAGCACGTAGATATATATTTTTTTCTATTTGGATGCAGGTGACAGAAACCAGGACCGGGCCACTTGGATGCAGCAATTATGACAATCTGGACACCGTCAGCTCGGTTCTGGTTCACAGTCCAGAAAATAAGGTTCAGCTACAAGGTAAGAAGCGAGTCCATTATATAAAATCTTTGGACCTATTGTATAAATATATTTTCTATTTATTCATGAGGTTATATTGTACCGTTTGTTGTGTATTTATTTTTCATTTCCCTTGTTGTTACCTGAGTAAATAAAGGTCCAGTAAAATCAAATAGAAAAAAAGCATATTACAGGATTTGGTTGTCGAATGGAATATTTTTTTATTGTTCGTGCAGTAACGCACAGATCATTCAGACATGATGAGAAAAGTGAAAAATTGAAGCCGAATCACCCGCAAAGACAAAAATGAATGGAGGATTGGAAATGCATCGTAAACGGCAGCATGTCTCAGTAATTCCACAGTAAATATGCTACCCGTAGACTGGAAGCAACACTAATTGGCTTATCCTAGCTCTTGGGAGCCCCGTCTAGCTGGGAAATCATTCACAAGTGATTATTTCGTGTCCTGCGTCAAAAACAATCGTGCGTTAGGTGGGCCATTACAACTTGTCCAACTATCAGCGTTCCAGTTGCCTCGTTAGCAGCAAACAACTTACACATATAGCGACTTCCTCGCAAGCCGTTTGGCCCCGATGCTACTTTTGTAAGCTGGCGGCGTTGTACCGTTCGGCTGCCAGTAGACCGCAATGATTTTGTTCAACTTGTTTTTCAGAGCTAAGTGGAAAGAACATTGTGTGCGTGAAATAATAAGTACATTCTCAACGCCCACTGGCTGATGTTCATCTTCCAGTTCAAGTCACCGAAAAAGAAGCCATTTTATTCATTGTATACAAATCGGACCATCGGAATTTTACGGGTCGACTCGTTCACATTGTTGTGTATTGAAGAGATTCGGAGAACTCAGCTGAAAGCAAATGGATGTTTTCAATGGGGCCTTAATGTATCATCTGCCTTTTAAAAAGAGGAACATAAGTGGAGGTCATTACTCATAGCAGGACATTTTTGGAAGAATCTCTTGGCGTCAAAATCAACTGCTGTAGCCATTTAACAAATTGAACAACCAGGTCGATATTGGACCTAAATAGAGTCGAATCCATCAGGTCCGCCGTGCAATTAGTTTGTCACCGCTGTCCTGCCATTTGTTGACGATAATTATAAAGCAGCGACCTGATTCTCTCATCTTTGGCAGGGGCACTCTAATAATTGCCTTGGTCCTGCTGTCTTTCACGCTCGGCAGGGCTGCAGGTCGTCCTCCCCGGCTACTTGCGGAGCCACTTCATTCAGGCGGCTCTCGACTACATTGGCTGTAAATCCCAGGGTCATTTTATGTGCCGAAACAACGAATGCTGGTGTGAGTGCAGGGTGGAATTCCCACAGTGCAACTGCCCTCACGCTGACCTGGACACTCTGGAAAACAACCTTGTGCGCATCAGAGAGGCCTGGAGGCGGAGCAACTTGGAGTTTGAAGCATCCGGTGAGTCGGAGGTCGTGATTTATCGTTGCCCTTAGAAGTCATTTGGAAATGTCAGCGAGCGTGACTCGTGCAATCAACAAGCTCCGGCGGGAGTAGCGCCGCTTGAAATGCTTCTGAACTTTCGGCCCTTGTTCTCTGAAAGATTTCGCGTTTGAACGCTAACACGAACAGAACAGCCACGTCTTGTTCTCGTTCAAAATTCTTGCCTGGCTGTCAAGTGTTGCCACTTTAAATCAAATGATCTGTCACTCAAAATGTCAGATCACAGCGTGCGGCTCTTGGGCCAGGATGGAGTGGAAAAGAAGGTCACTCAAAGATCATTTTAATCTAGGGTTGATTTGAGTAATGACTCCAATAATGGACCACCGTATTTTTCTGACTCTAAGAAAATAAAAAATACATGTTCACAAAATCAAATCAACACATGTTCTCAAAAATGGACAGACTTGATTCATGAGAGCCCGCCTTGTTATCCAGTGCGCCTTATAGTCAGGAAAATACGGTAATTCATTACCACTGCAGCTAAATCGTGACCGGACTTGTCAGCAGGTGTTGTAAACGTACCTGTAACAGTGTCACACTTGCTAATTGATTGTGTGACCTCCACTAAGAAGCTAGCTTGTCCTCATTTTCCCACGTGTAATTCCCTACCGCTTTGTACGCGGCAAATTGGCTCGCGCACAAATAAACGGTCCAGCGATCAAACAAAGCACGCTTGGCGTCCTAGGACCTAATAATGTAATATTGCATCATTTTGAAACAAAGCTATCGTGACTATAAACACAACATTACCGTGCCTGATTGGATTAGCGGCCTCAACTGGCATTTAGTGAGCAAAATACCCAGAGGTTTGCACAAAATCTGATTTAATCTGTTCTGGGGCATGAATAAAATGGCCTCCACTAAAAATCAAGGTTATCCCATCCCTTGAGAAAGAAGGAAAAACACTTTAAAAGGATTGCTTGGGATTTTAGGCAGAATGCTGCTTTGCTCACAATTCGCCATTTCTCTTGTCACCGTGCTTGGGTGACGTTCATTCACTGTATACGGGTTCTAAAGTCTCTTTTTGTTTCCAAACAATTCAGAATAACAGACTTAAATAGTCCCGATCGTCCGACTAATACCGAAAAATTCCTCGAGCTGTTTGCTTTTCCGAGACAAACAATGAGTGTATTGGGTATTTTCGTTCAGATTGTTATTTTCTGTATAATACCCAAGCAGCAAATTTTGCCCCTTGGTGCTCTTCTGTCCTTCCAGAGGAATTCCAAAGCTTTGTTGGAAAGCTGCCGACGCATTACGCCGTAAACACATCTGTTGTGGAGCACTTATGGAGGACAGATGCCAGCCTGCTCCAACGCTACAGGCAACTCGAGACCATCAGCCAGCGGCTCTTCACCAAAGCTCGCCGCACCATCAACAAGCTCTTCAGCCTCAGCAAGAGGTGCAGTAAACAGCCCAAAATCGTCCTGCAGAGGCCGAGGTGAGATGCAAAATGAAATAAGTGTCAACCACAAGCTGAAAAAAATCTGTTTGTTTTGATTAATTGCATTTTTGAAAAGGTTTAACCCTGTGCGTGGATATACACTGCAAAAATATCTTCTAATTGGAAGCTCCTGTAGTGAGAGCTCCTTGGGACTCCGCAGAAGCTTCAAGTGCCTGCTTGCTGCTCATCACTGACTTTTTTGCAACCGCTTAATGTTGCTAACGATGAAAAACGTCTCGTTGTCAGAATCCATTTGCTTTCTGAATCATCATTTTTCAAAATTTGGGCCATTGACATGGAATTTTGTCTTCCGTCTGCCAATATTCAATGTTTCAATTAGGATGGAAACTTTCAATTTCTGCCTCTGACATACCGTATTTTCCGCACTATAAGGCGCACCGGATTATAAGGCGCACCTTCAATGAATGACCCATTTTAAAACTTTGTCCATATATAAGATATATACATTTGTCCCGCGGGCCGGACTTTGGACACACCTGCTGTAGTGGCTCAATATTGATCCATATATAAGGCGCACCTGATTATAAGGCGCACTGTCGGCTTTTGAGAAAATTGGAGGTTTTTAGGTGCGCCTTATAGTGCAGAAAATACGGTACTTCATACTTGCTTCTAATGACAATCGTGTTGAATTTCCTGATTTGGCAAAGCTGCCACATCCTGGAAGCTCAATAAAAGGGTAGATTTCCGAAATTTTGTCCGAAGCCCAAAACTAATGGCGACACTTGCAGCATCAGCTGTCCAAATGCGCCGTATACTTTCTTTCCGTGCCAGCCACCATTCGTCATTATCTGCAAGCTCGTCAACACTGTAAAAGCACTACGAGTAGGGTCAAGTTTGAAAGGTGCTCTATAAACAGAGTCCATTTACTGTTTACTGTTTTTTTTTTCAAGAATCTCAGTTTTGGCCGTTGTTATCCATTATCGCTCTAGCTTTATGGGGTTTTTTTTTTGCTTCAGCTGCTGTTTCAGCATAGATCCACTCGGATGTTGGACTTTAGCAGATTGCCACAGCCACCGTTGGGTGCTACTTGTAGGAAGGACATTCGTAAAATTACACAACCTTGGCCCGCTAGCTCACTAGTCAAATTTAGACACTGCCTCCTCAGTCTGAAATCCAATTAGACTTGTTTATTACACACTCACTGCTGGTAAAATAAAATAAGACCATATTGGTTTCGGGTCAGTAGGTACAGCTGTTTCTTTTATTGTTTGTGTCTCTCTGAAACATTTATTTTACAGCTTTATTAAATTTCCCCATGTGCTTACAAGTTGTATTGTAAACGTAAATAGATTATTTTCTTATGTGATGTATGTATCATATATAGTAAGCACATTAAGGGTAATTGGAGGTGCCCATCTGTTATCTCCCTTGAATTCAATCAAAAATAGTCTTTATTCATCAAACTGTATGATCGTAATCAGAAGGGGAAAAAAAAAAAGAATCAAAGGCACACCCATTACTCTGTCTCATATCCATGTTTGCAAGATATAAGAGCAGAGACAAGTGGTCCTTGTAATTTAAGTGAGGTCTCTTGTACCTTGAAAAAGAAAAATCCTCAAGTGGTTGAAACAATGGATGTGATTGTCTCCTAGGTCTCTTCACTTCTGGCTGAGCTACACCCTCTCCATCCTATACTGCAGCGAGAACAACCAAGTGGGCGTCTACAACGACGAGAGCGCTCGATGTTCCTGCCCTTATAGTCAACCGCCGTGCCAAGGGCTCATCCCGTGCTCCACGGGTGACGGAGCCCGCTGTTTGTCTTGCTCGGCCGAGAACCGCACGCGCTGCTCCGGTTGCAATCCCGGCTTCACCCTCAACCAGGGAGTCTGCAGGCACGCCGTACCAGACCCTACGGACCCTTATCTGGGTTTGGAGAGCGATCGGGATTTCCACGACGTGGAGCTTCGCTACCTCCTCCAGAGACGCGATCCGCGCATCACTCTGCACGCCGTGTTCGTAAGCAACGACGTGCGGATAAACACTTGGTTCGACCCGTCGTGGAGGAAGCGAATGCTGCTGACCCTGAAGAGCAACCGGGTTAAATCCAGCCGAGTTCACATGCTCCTTGGACTGGCCTTGCAGTTTTGTCTGAGCAGGAACAGCAGCCTGGAGCCGGCTTTTTCGCTCTTTGTCAATCCTTTCGGGGGCAGCCATTCGGAGAGCTGGACCATGCCCATAGGACAACACGGCTATCCCGACTGGGAGCGGACCAAATTGGACATTCCCTTGGACTGCTATAACTGGACCTTGTCTCTCGGGAACAGGCGGAAGAGCTTTTTTGAGACGGTGCATTTTTACTTGAGAAGCCGTATCAAGGAGGGCGCGTCAACGGGACCCAAGAACGCTTCGGTGGACTACGACCCGGTGGAGGCGACCGAGCCGCCCAACAGCGTGGGTTATATGAAAGTGAACAGCATGCAGCTGTTTGGCTACAGCATGCACTTTGACCCTGAGGCGATCCAGGACTTGATCCTGCAGATCGACTACCCGTACACTCAGGGATCGCAGGACTCGGCTCTGTTGCAGCTGGTGGAGCTGCGCTACAGGGTCAACCGACTCTCGCCTCCCGGGGCCCCCCACGTGGACCTTTTCGCCTGTCTGCTCCGTCACCGACTTAAACTCTCCGGCGCAGACGTGAGCAGGATCCTCACCGCCCTGCAGACGTTCAGCGCCAGGCAACCGAGCTACGTGGAGTACGAGGCCACCAAACTCTGTAGCTAATGGCACTTTGGTTTTCTATCTTCTTGCCGCATCCACTACGGGCTTGCATCCTCTTTCAGCCAGGTTCATTTGTCGTCAAGTGAATGGTCCATTCTCCGAGGCTTTGTTGTACATAAGCTGTTCCGCAATTCAAATCACCGCTAATGTCAATGTAGTTTTATGAATAAAAGATGTTGAAATCTTCTGTTTCAACTGCTATGCTTCTCATTGGTATTAAATAGGCACGGACAACAAACGCAGCTCAATCAATTCCACGCATAGCGATTCGATCCAATTTGACGGATACGTTGCGGACTGCCGAGCGTGAAGACTGGTGAAGAAAGTGATCCACAGTTACTATGGGAATGACAACTGCTACAAGCCATTTACTTTCTTGCTGTTGAATTGAAATGCTTCCTCGAACAGCAATTAAAACAGACAGGGCTAACTTTGAGAGAAGCTCTGACCGTTTCTTACGTAACGTCACGGGATGAGCCGCCCCCCCTCGCCGGAACGCTGCAGGTGTGTGGGCCGTTGTTGTTTTAGCCCATCTGGAGCTTCAAAACACAAGGTCTCCATTCTGCTTTTAGGGACTCGCCTTGGCACAGATTGCTGAGTATATAGTTGGAGAGAGGGAAGGCTTGCTTGGAATTAGCCCTCCTCTCCTCTGATCCACCGCCGTCCCTGACTGCCATTCACACTTACCGTGATAGATGAGCTCGCTCGGCAGTGAGACATGACCGGCATCAAACAGCAGCAGTCAGTTAGCCATCGGTGATAGCATCCGAGGGACGAGAGCCTCTCGGACCAAAAGGAAAATTCGCTTCAGCGCCCCGGGGGGATGTCGGTACAGGAGCCAGCGCGGCTTTGATTCAAATCTGAAGACAAAGTCGACGCTTCATCAAGATTCCCCCAACATGCTACTCCATAGATTAAAGCTCATGTGGTATTACTCACACGGAATACAAAGAGGTTTGTATGCATTCGGATTTCAGAGGTGCCAAAGAGTTCATGTAATGACTTCACAGAGGAGATGCAGTTGAACGACAATTAGCTAAACCTAACTTTCCTGGTTATAAACAGAAGTATTGCCGACCAGATTTTGAAATTCTACTCTGTTAATGTCTGTGGTGGACGTAACGTGCCTTTTTGGCAAGCACAGGTGATAATTGCCATTTCAAATATCAATCCGTCCATCCACTTGTCTCTTCGGATTATGGCTGAGTAGTCACTGGGTAAATATAGATAAGTATTCGGAGACTAGTTGGCTAACAGATCGCTGGTTGTCGACACATTTCCACGACGTATCCCAGTCGCCATGGAGTCGAACGTTTTTCTGTGACCGTTTGGAGACGCCTCCACGTAGCGTTCGTTGATTTGTGTTGGTCGAGCTCTCAAACGGTGTAACTCGCCGATATTTAACTGATATGAAAACATCAGATTCTGAATCTACGTCGTTTAAATCCAGCCTAATTGTTTCTATCTACGTACATTTTAGTTTGAACAAATTGGCAAGTAACAGCTGCAAAGCAATTAAAGTTACTTTTAAATAACAGCCAGAATGCACACTTTCCGTTACAACTGGACAGAAATGAGACCATAAAGATTAAATCATTAGGCTAAACACCAAAGCTTTAATTGGAACAGAAAGGTTTGTTTCTTTACTAAGTGTCACATAATAGCTCAGGTCTTGCACTTTGGTGGACTGAATCCTATCCTGCTTCCATTTCTACTTTGGATTTCCAAGTGGCGATATTTTCAGCTAATTCGACATTTGATGCGCATCACCTCAACCCTGTTTGGAAAAGGGCTGAACATAGACTTCAAACTGATGCTTGAGAAGTCTCCATTAAACACCACACTCTGATGAAGTCCACATATACCGTATGCACCAAAAAAAAAAAACATCGATCACCTGAACAATTTACACGTGTCTACAACAACTAATGGAGTCACACTTTAACTACTTCAAGCGTGCAATACACTGGAGAAGAAAAATGATGCAATTTGGTAAAAGGTGGACAAGCACAGGGGCAGGTGATTTGAGGGCAGGAGTTCTAAATGCGTGCTATGCACACATGCATCCAAGCACGGAGCAGAGTGTGAGTGATAAGCGGCTACTTTGGCTTGGCAGTTGTGTGGGTCTCTGAGGAAACATGAACTCCACTAATGTGAGTGTCTGTTTAACAAGCATGCTGCTGGGGCTTGGCAGGGGCTCAATGGAGGGGGCACACTTTGTGGAGAGGATCAGCCCATGGGAGGCATTCGGAATAATAGCAGATGATACGTCACACACACCTACACATTAACACGTACTGTGTGTATGTGAGAATTATTTGACCGCATTATTATAACAGCAAAAGGTCAGGGACACGTCTCTACATACTGTATTTTAAAATGCTGCTTATTATTGCCTTTTATCAGCCGCTCTCTCATTTATGTGATACATTTGCCCAACAAAACTTGATGCTTTCAAGGGGAAGGTGAGTTATTCAAGTGACTCACAGATTTAATTACCATTATGACGATTTTCTTGAAATGTCAAGTGATTTAATTTTACAAAGACTGCAGATCTTTTTATCACCAGAAAGAGTTGTCTTCTTTTTTAACATGATGCACATCTACGGTGACTTGCAAAAAAATGTGCAGTTAGCAAAAGGAGCAAATTATGAGCCCCCACCCTTATGCATGGGGGGGGCTTCTGAAAGATGCTCTGCAATCGATTCAAAAGCGATCGGCACGTTCCGATCAATTCATTTCATATAACCGAAAGCTCGTCTTTTCTGCGTCAAGAAAGCAAAATATGGATTGTTGCCTTCAAGGATGGACCTTTGCGCCATAAAACCAAATGAAATTACTGATTAGATGCTTGAGAATAATTCAGTCGTGGCCATTTGCAATTTCCTCACTATCAGCCATAATCAACAGCATCATCTTATTTCAATCGGAGAGCTGCACAATAAAATGCCGAGGATCATGATTAACAACAACACGAGCGTTTCGGATTTGCATAAAGTCTTTTCATGACGGGGTGATTGTGATGCACGTGCACGCGCGCACACACGAGATAATGCAAAGCAAAGGTTGCCGTTCTTTAGCCCACCCGCTCATTACCGCCAAAGTGCTAATGACACAGTGAGGATCAAGGAGCTGTATGCAGATGGAGAGGATTTACAATGCTTGGCAGATCACTGGATACGCACGGCGTCAACTCCAGTGTGCCTGCCTGCCTGGGGTTTGTGCCAACAGGGATTTGGGATTTAGTCTCCTGATTCTGCATCAGCCTCTTTTAACTCTCAACATTAGAGAAGGAGAGAGCAGAAATCCCACTGAGGGCCACCAGAGCTCCAACCTGCAACATCTAAGAAGACATTTATAACAAATACATTTAAAAGGCACTTGGGTTTGTTTTTACCAAGCTTGCGGGTAGGAAGTACACGCTCTCCACTTTGATTATCTCCGCAAGGCCCGACGGTCCATCTAAGTGGCTTCTTGGCACAATTACATTCATCAAGATCTGGAGAGTGCTTGTCATGTTAACAATTTGATTATTTGACCAGATAATTGCGGCGTTCCGTTACTTGGTGTGTATGACTCACAGCTCCCATGTTACTCCTGAGAGAAGGACATATGGTGTGCAATGTGTAGCAACCACTGGAGGACATTTCATCATCTCATTAAGATCTTCGCCGCTGCAGCTTTCAAATGTTTACCCCCCCCCCCCCCCCCCCCCCAAAAAACACATTAGAAGCTGCTTAAGTTTCAAAAGGACATGTTTTTTCTTTAGGAGATAACATCATTACAGCTTCTAATGCTTCTGAGGTTTGTCCAAACAGTCGACGCTGGCGCAGTAGTAGTGTCACGTGTTAGCACAGCGGCTCCATATTTGTCCCACGCGCCGTGAGCAGGCAATGGCTCCATATAGCGTGCTCTGTATTTTTAATGGTATTAATGTGCCAATTCTCAAACAAACAATTAGTACGGTTCATTTGTTCAGCATTGTTGGCTGCCTGGAGCCCGGCAGCACTTTCTACACTCCCTGATCACATTAATCAAACTGTGCTCGTAAGAAAAGAAAAGAAAAAAAAAAGCATCCGAAGAGCATTTTTGCGATTAGGTGGGAATAAGCTGTTTAATAAAAGCCATTGGAATCAGCACTTGGAGCCCATGGGGACTGCTAGAAAGCAGAAGCTGCCATATCTGGACGGACGCTAATCTCACAGCTGGGGACCTGGTGGCCAATTATTGGGAAGGAAGCACTATTTCCGCACGTAGCTGAGAAAACCTGAGCTGGAAGTAGTAATTACATTTCAAAATCACAAGCCATTGATCTCTCCAAATGTGTTGTCTGCCGGCCGGCAGAATAAATGAGGATTGTTTCGCGGCGCCGTGCCGCGTTACGCCGATGCCGCGCCGCTCAAGTCCAGTTACTAATCATAGACGGCTGACAAATCTCACCTCCGGTAAAAATCTACTACCTGAATGCCCTTTGGAAGTTGCTGCTCGCTCGCTGTCTCTTCAATTAAAAGAGAATTCACTACAGCCAAGCGGCAAAAGATTTCATTTTAACTGGGTCACACTAAATCCAGTCATATGGTCCAGGCACATCGTGTCTTTTGCTGGTGGAGCGGCTAATGCCACTGAGCTTTAGATCAGCCGCACACACTGAGTCACACACACACACACACACACACACACACACACATACACAGAGGCAGGCCAAGTCAGGTTCAGATAACCTGAGGAAGGGCAGAGAGACGCAAGCATTGACTTTTGGTCTTTTAACATTCTGCAGCTCCAATCTGCTCTCCGCAAGCAGCCGAGCATTAGCGCATCGCCGCTGTTAACTTGCAAACCTTTGTGCCGAGTGTGAATGAGTCATTTCGGAGCTCGGTGGAATCGAGAAATTACGTCGGCTGCAGCGGTGCTAAGAATTTGGAGGAGGTGCCTTCTTGTTGGATTAAAAATTGATAATAGTGATTGTTTTCTTCATGAAATTTTGTGAAAAATACATGCAGATATATTTTGAGCCAAAAACCATCATCAGATATGACAAAAAGATACGTCACTCAGTTCACTTGGTGGGAAAGGCTTTTCAAGCCATTTGGAGCCACGGACCTGACAAAGAAGCAGCCTGCCCGGGGACCATTGCCGCTCAGTAGAAGGACAAATGTTGGGATACGTTTTTTTTTTAATTTCTTATGTGCGAGTGCAATTTCTGTCCGTGGGTGGGTTTGCACATCCCCTTTCTATTCTTGACAGCACAGTGCCAGACAGCGACATTCGAATTCTCTTGCTGTGGTTTGCCTGCAATTTCTATTTTTTCCAAACGTGGAAAAAAAAAAAACGCTCACTGGAGGAGTCGCAAAGGTTAAATCGCACTAAAGGTTCTGCCGGCAAATTCAACCTGACTTATCGAGAATTTGAAAGGTTTGTGCATCACACTGTACATGCGCCTTCTGACCTTTTCAATGTCGTCAATGCCGGCTTTAGTTTCTTCTCCCTCTCATGTCTGAACAGCATGCGGCGGAATCTTAATCGACTCCTTCCTCGGTCGGTAGCTTTCTTTCCCCACGTTGAAGTGATCCGTGACAATGTTTTCACCACACGCTTATCCTCTCCAAGGTATGTGGAGCCCCGCCCAGATCCCCAGCTCAATTGGACAAAAAACAAAATTGCCCGTCAATCACAGAGAAACGGACAACCGTTCACTGTCACCAAGTGGGAATTGAACCCGACGGTCCCCGTGCACGAGTCAGGCAAGTGAACCGTTACGCCATCAGACTGTCAAGTTACTGAAGCTACAAAAGGCTTTTTGGGAGGTTGGATGTTAAAGTCCGATCTGAGGGATTCATTCCACAAGACGCACAGTGTCATTGCCCCCCCCCCCCCCCCGAGACAGCAAAGGAATCAACTAAACAACTTGACAAACTGAATATATCAGCAAAGTGACACGCCAGTGACAGAAATGAGCAGCTCAAAGAACACTTTGGAGACAAGCCCACAACAGCCTTGCAAAATATCTTCAATTTGACGCAACATCACTTAACTGTCAAACGCGGCCACCGTTAAGAGATTGGAAATCTGACTCGGTTGATGTTTTCAACACGTTTGATGTCTGTGCCGGCCAATCCGAACGTGTTGTATCACTTGGGGTGCGAGACATAGTACGACGTGGGATATCACCCTGGATGCAATTGTCACAGAGGTGACAGATTGTTGCAGGGATTTAAAGGTGTCCACACAAAGATTCATTAACAAGCGTAATGGAAACTTGGTGCGCTGGATTACTTACTGGATTATCACTTATTTTATTTATTTTATATATATTATTCATCAAATTTCCTTTAATTATTTTATTTATTTTTTGGTATTTTTTATTATTATTATTGTTGACTATTTGATCTATTATTGTAATACAGAGTTAATTGATTTGATTTATTTTATTCATTTTATATATATTTAAACATATATATATATATATATATATATATATATATATATATATATATATATATATATATATATATATAAAATTTATATTTATCTTATTATTTCTTTATATTTTTTTAATATTATTATTTTTGGATTATTTTATGTATTATTGTGATAGAGTTAATT